>NC_056750.1:233772314-233897314 GCF_019279795.1 Protopterus annectens
TTCTACTGTGCATCTGGTGGCGTACTGATCTAATACAAAACCCAGAAATGTTAAACTGTACCCAAGTAATTCTCTTACGACAGAAGAACAAAGAAATACCAGTGAATAACAGCTCTACTTTCCACCAAAGATTTTTTTATTGCACAAACAGAATTTCTCTTAGCGCCTCGGCCACAGCCTTTACAGAGTAAAAAACTTCTTCTAAAATCCTTCAGTATATACCCTCCTAAGCACATTCCATTTCAATTAATTAATTACATTACAAATTAATAAAATACTCTTCAATCATTTAAAATTGATGCATTTAGCTGACACTTTTGTTACTTCATCAAGATGAGAGCTGTGTGGCCCATTTGTTCCCATTGTAGACAAAAGTCAAGTGCTGGAGATCAGACCAGTGTGTAGATTGGTTCCCACCCCTAAGGCAGTTCTGTTATAGCTGTCCTGGCAACATATGCATTGTTTGCGTACCTTGTATTTTCGTTGCTCAAGAAGTAGGGGACAGATTTATTATCATTGCTGTAGACTTAGAAAGGTGGTAGAATAACTGGTTTTGCATTAGCATGCATTTTCTGAAGAATATGAAGTCTGAAACTTAACTGCAGTCCTCTGATTTGCCAGAAAAGAACAGATTTTAATGAGAAACGGACCAAAAATATGAGAGAGAACTGTGGACATCCTGGACAGTTGAGAGATTGGGTATATGAGTGCTTCCATATATTTGAGCAAGTGTGGCACACTGCTTGCAGGGGCATGTTAGATGCTTTATTTTGTGGTGACAGACCTACATTCCTGCAGGTGTCTCCAATGGAGTAAGTTACATTGTTTTCTTCCCCCCCCAGGATGCAAGAGACAGGTGTCAGCTACACACTCCTATTCTCTTTTGCCTGGTCCTTCCAAAGTCCATGATACTAGATGAACACTGGTTGTCTAGTGTGCAGTCAGGGCTCTGTCTCTGTGAACCATCTCAAAGTTCCAACCACCCCTTGTGGACATTTTGGAAGATAAAAATTTTCAGGAGTGTTGTCGAGAACTGCATGTCTTCGGATAAACTTCTCTCAAATGATGGGGGGGGGGTGTGCCACAGTAAGAGCTAGTGCTTTTCTACTGACCCTTACTGTAGTCATAATAGCATAAAGACACAACTTTGCTTCATTCAATCCACTCCATGTGGTAGTCTGCATGAGCAGAAAACGGTAAAGCTGTCTTGAGCTGAACACTAAATTATAAGTATTAAAATAATGCTGATTTGTGAGAGGTACAGCAGAGTTTTAAAAATAAATGGATGTTGTTTTGAACCACAGTGGAAGTCGTGACTCATAGGACATATATTAGCAAAACAGCTTTATGCTACTACAGAAAACTGCAGGAAATTAAAAATGTCAAGATTCTGTGCAGTCATTTACTTGTCTTGGAAAGTTGTTTGTGATCAGTCACCTTTGTTTCGCTAGGCCTTACGTGATCCAGGTTAATGAAAGTCATTCATCAAGCACTTGGCAAAAAGTATTTCACATTGCATCAGGTAATGGAGCAGTGTTGTATCTGGTTAGCTTCTGTACTCGTAATTCATAAAGGTTAGGAAGTACCATTGTAGAACTGAAGAAAACACTCTTACATGACTTGTTTGTGCATCAGAACAGTTCCTGAAGATTTTTCATTTTTATATAGTAAACATACTGTGCTTGCAGGTGAAAATCATGCCTAACACGAACATACTGCACATTAATTGAGATGAAAGCATTAAAACATTGTGTTTCACTGTGCATCTTAAAATTCATAGGTGTGTACTAGGCTAATGGCCCTGGAGCCTTTACAAACTTGGCCCATAGGATTACCCTGGCATCGTGCCACCCGACCTTAGTTCCTAGTGCCTCTGTCGAGTAAAGCCACTGGAGTGATCCCCGGGTGAATTTTCTATTTCCCATCCACTCATCAAGATTTCTCTTGAAAAGGGCCAGTGAGGTGCTCTGCTTGACCTGTATGGGAAGTCTATTCCATAGCATGGGCAGTCTCCAGGTTATGAAGCTGTCCCTCCAGCATATTCTGTTGATTGTGGTAATGAGGTTGAGGTTTTCGAGCGTAAATCAGCAGAATGGAGACCAAGCCACAAGGTTTAAGGCTTAAAACCAAGGAATTTATTCCACCACGATAAAAGCGTACAAAGGACCACATCCACCAACAGGAAACCAAACATAAACGCTGTTTCTCCAAATGCGTTTTCGTTTTATCCACAAAAACTTCATCAGATGCCATCTGTCAGTGAATTCATCAATCATTTATACACCTATTAATTAACCAATTAAAATATTTTCCCTCCAATTTCATTTCTTTAAAAAACCTAAAAAGTTTTATTTATTATTAAATCATTTCATCCAACCTTTTGTTAATAAAAAAATTTTTGTTGATTTTAAAACCTCCGTTTTAAAAATACAACCAACACAATAACCAGTTTAATTCATTAAAATCATACATTATTCTGTTATATAAAACTAATCTGAATGAGCTATTTCTTGTGCAAATATGCCCTCTAGTGGTCATTTATAATAATGAATATATTAAAAATGTTAAAATACTGATACCTTATATTAAAACCTGGATTACTAAAAACATGAATAAATAAATACATACCAAATATAAGTATAGCTTGGATGTGCCTAACCCTACAAATAGTTAAAAACTAAATATTAAAATCTTATGTGTAATTGTTGTACTTCCATTCTATGGGTATTTGTTTCAAAAAATCCTTTCAGGAAACCTTTTACAATTTGGCTGCCCTTAACTTTAAAATAGGTAATATACTTGTGTAGTCATTCAGACCAGGTGGGTTATAGGCTTCCAGTGTGATCTGCCGCCAGAGCTCCCTATACTCTATCTTTTCCTCCCAAAGCCCACCTCATGTCTTTTTCTGTGTGTTCAATTACTGTAAAAACAAATCTGGCCCCTGAACATTCCTTTGTGTGTCTATATAGGGCATTAGTCTCCTTACAATTTTTAATATCATTTAGGTGCTCATAAATTCTTCTTTTAAGTTTTCTTTCTGTTTTCCCTATATAGAACGAATTACAGAATTTACACACAGCCAAATATATTAACCCCATGGAATCACAGTTGTAATAATGTTCTTCATTTATTATTAGTCTGTTCCTACTCGTAATATTAATGCTGTTACCATTTAACACATATGGGCACTGAGCACATTTGCCACATTTATGTGTACCTTTTTTCCTTTTGTCATTTATACCATGGGATTTTTTGTTCTCTAGAATGTTTCTTAAACTTAACTTTTGCCGGAATACCTTCAGCTTTCTCAATGTCAGTTAAACTGATAAACCTATTCCATTCTCTATTAAATATCTGTTTTATATTGTTATTAATACCATTGTATTCCAATGTGAGGGCTAAATGATGGTTTTCTTGCTTGTTATCATTAGTCTTACTTGTGTTTAAAATAATTTCTGTTCCATGTCCCTTGACTATGGGAGCAAATCTAGTTGATCTACCTTTCTCAACTTCTTGTCTAATTTCTGTAATAAATTTACTAGGGTAGCCTCGATCTCTAAACATGCTTTCTAAAAGGTCACATTCCCTAATGAAGTCACCTTCATTACTAGTCATCCTGCTACCCCTCACGAATTGACCTTTTATAATGTTCCTTTTACAGTGAGTGGGATGTGCGCTGTCATAGTGCAAATAGGTATTACAATAAGTGGGTTTTCTGTACACTTTGGTTTCTAACATTCCTTCCTTCTTATATATTTCCAAGTCCAAATAATTTACAGAGGTATTTGAGAAAGTCCAGGTAAATTTCAAAAAATTAGTAGTATTATTCAGATATTCCAGGAGCTCATTTAATTTCTCTATGTCCCCTGTCCAAAATAGAACTATATCATCAAGAAACCTATGGTACAGCACCCAATGAGATCTGAATGAACTTTCCAATACATAATTCTCCTCCCATTTAGCCATTACCAAGTTGGCGTAGGTGGGGGCGCAAGCAGCCCCCATCGCCACACCCTGTATTTGCTTAAAAAATTCACCATTATAAAACAAAAAATTATTTTGCAATACCATGTCCATTAACCAGACAGAGGCCTGTTTGTCTTTATTAGCCAAATTCCTATCCTCATATACAATTTCCTCATAATATTCCATGCCCTCTTTATATGGAATGGATGAAAATAAGTCCATAACGTCTATGGTGACAAAAGTTATATTTTCAATGTCATTTATATCAGAAATGACCCTCAATAGAGCCCAGGAGTCTTTCAAAATTTGTTTCCTTCCTACCCATAATTTCTTAGACTTGTTATCAATAAATTTTGCTAAGGTACGAGTTTTAGAGCCATCGGCTGCAACGATGGGTCTTAAAGGTTGGTCTACCTCATTTTTATGAGTTTTCGGTATTCCAAATATTGAAGGATTTTTAGGCTTCTCCACCGTTAGGAAACGATAGGTGTCCTGATCTATAACACCTTCAATCAACATATCATTTAAACTAATATCTATTTTATTATATGCAATATTTATCTCATTTTTAGATACTAGTTCATATTTAGTATCATTCCACAGTATTTTATACATTCTACTGTCATATTCAACCTTATCCATTATAACCACACCTCCCCCTTTGTCAGGCTTCATAATTCTTAAATTAGAGTCTTTCTTAATTTCATATAACAATCTCTTTTCTTTTTCCCCATATTATGTTGATATTTTATAATATTCGTTTCTTCATTTCTAATTTCCTTTTCTATTAACTTCTCAAAACATTTCAATTGGGGATGCAACGGGGGGATGTAGGTAGATTTCTTTCTTAATACATAATCAGCCCTACTTAAAGGTGTGGATAGTAGAAAGTGTAGGTTTACTTTTCTCAAAAACACTTTGATATCCATTAAAGATTTAGTAATGTTACCCCTGTTATACGGTATAAATTTTAAACCTTTAGAGAATAAATTAAAATGATCTTTCTCTAGTATTAATGAACTGTAATTGTAGATATTAAAATTGTTGTAGGTCCATTTATTGTGCTCTTGAACAATAGTCTCTAAGCTGGGTGGGGATGGGAATTCTAGGGGGTCATTAGTTCCAACTAATATTTCCCCCTTCCCCTTCTCCCCCCCCCCCCCCATAAAAATTTCCTTCTCTATCCATCTGCTTGTTCATAATTCTTTCGGACCTCCTTAATGGGGGAAATTCCTCTTCATAATCAAAGTCTACCTCCTGCAGTTCACCTTCCCCATTTAATTCAACATGACCCCTTTTTTTCTCTCGATAATAATTTTCTTTCTGATTTCTCCTATTAGGTGGTATTGGATAACTCAAATTATGCTGATATTCATATAGGTCACGTTCCATTTTTTTTAATTTTTCTCTTAATTAGTTCATCCATATTTTTATCTATATCTTCTCTAATGTTGAAATACTTCATTCTTTCTTCTTCCACAGAGAAGAGTAGGTCATTCCTAATACTATTATCTAATACTTCTATTTCTTTGTGTATTTCCTCTTGTAATCTAGTGTTTTCCTTCACCATTAATTTTAACATATCAATTCCACATTTATTGAAAAGCTCAACCAGTTCTTTATGAAATGAAGAACCAGCAACAACATTATTGGGGTATTTGTAAAATCTTAACCCCTTAGGCACAATTTCTTTAGCTATACATTCTTTTAAGTATGCATTCTCAATATTTAAATTTCTATGCTTATTCATATAATGTATTCAAGTTGTCCTTGTAAGCATTATTGTTCGTTTGTGCTTTAAATCCAGTTTTACCATCTTTAAAATCAAATTTAAAACATAACCAGTCATTAAGTTCTTGATGATTTATAACAGTACCTTTCCCGTTAGTGGGACAATGTGGTCTCTTATCACACTTGTCTCTAGTCCCATTTGCCTCCACGCTACCAGAATCCTTCAAAATGTTCGGCGTAGTAGCTGGGTCAAAGCTACCTCCATTCCTCTCTCCGCGGCAGCCGGCATCACCTCTTGCGCCCATAAGCTCTCTTTCGCCGTTTCCGGAGTTCCTGTTCCTAGTAAGCTCTGCCCATTCAGTTCTCAAAGGAGAACCCGACTCTCGCCTTTCTTGCGCCATTAATAGCGTGGAGGCTACGGGGGTAAGCAAGTTGATCAGCTCCGTGAGCTGACCTATCAGTTTGCGAGTCAAACCAACGTCTTCCTGCAACGTTTTTGCAGGTATTTCCTGGCTCTCCATTCAGTTCACCGGCCAACAACCAATTTATTACAGAAATTAGACAAGAAGTTGAGAAAGGTAGATCAACTAGATTTGCCCCCATAGTCAAGGGACATGGAACAGAAATTATTTTAAACACAAGTAAGACTAATGATATCAAGCAAGAAAACCATCATTTAGCCCTCACATTGGAATACAATGGTATTAATAACAATATAAAACAGATATTTAATAGGGAATGGAATAGGTTTATCAGTTTAACTGACATTGAGAAAGCTGAAGGTATTCCGGCAAAAGTTAAGTTTAAGAAACATTCTAGAGAACAAAAAATCCCATGGTATAAATGACAAAAGGAAAAAAGGTACACATAAATGTGGCAAATGTGCTCAGTGCCCATATGTGTTAAATGGTAACAGCATTAATATTACGAGTAGGAACAGACTAATAATAAATGAAGAACATTATTACAACTGTGATTCCATGGGGTTAATATATTTGGCTGTGTGTAAATTCTGTAATTCGTTCTATATAGGGAAAACAGAAAGAAAACTTAGAAGAATTTATGAGCACCTAAATGATATTAAAAATTGTAAGGAGACTTAATGCCCTATATAGACACACAAAGGAATGTTCAGGGGCCAGATTTGTTTTTACAGTAATTGAACACACAGAAAAAGACATGAGGTGGGCTTTGGGAGGAAAAGATAGAGTATAGGGAGCTCTGGTGGCAGATCACACTGGAAGCCTATAACCCACCTGGTCTGAATGACTACACAAGTATATTACCTATTTTAAAGTTGGGCAGCCAAATTGTAAAAAGTTTCCTGAAAGGATTTTTTGAAACAAATACCCATAGAATGGAAGTACAACAATTACACATAAGATTTTAATATTTAGTTTTTAACTATTTGTAGGGTTAGGCACATCCAAGCTATACTTATATTTGGTATGTATTTATTTATTCATGTTTTTAGTAATCCAGGTTTTAATATAAGGTATCGGTATTTTAACATTTTTAATATATTCATTATTATAAATGACCACTAGAGGGCATATTTGCACAAGAAATAGCTCATTCAGATTAGTTTTATATAACAGAATAATGTATGATTTTAATGAATTAAACTGGTTATTGTGTTGGTTGTATTTTTAAAAACGGAGGTTATAAAATCAACAAAAAATTTTTTTAGTAACAAAAGGTTGGATGAAATGATTTAATAATAAATAAAACTTTTTAGGTTTTTTAAAGAAATGAAATTGGAGGGAAAATATGTTAATTGGTTAATTAATAGGTGTATAAATGATTGATGAATTCACTGACAGATGGCATCTGATGAAGTTTTTGTGGATAAAACGAAAACGCATTTGGAGAAACAGCGTTTATGTTTGGTTTCCTGTTGGTGGATGTGGTCCTTTGTACGCTTTTATCGTGGTGGAATAAATTCCTTGGTTTTAAGCCTTAAACCTTGTGGCTTGGTCTCCATTCTGCTGATTTGCTTTTTGGTTATTTTCACCTCGTTTTTGTGGTTATTTCTTTAGATGTAACATTTCTAACGGAGCTGGGTCAGACATGGCTTTAAGTCAAGCAGAGATAACCTCTAAGTATGCGATATGAGACGGAGAATAACGTTTTTTGAGTCTGTCCATATAAGACGTGTTTAAGGCCTAGGATCCTCTTTGTGAGGTACTTTTGCAGCCTCCCCAGTTTTTGCAGGTGTCTAGTGAGGTACATGCCAAATGGGCATTATACTCGATTAGCCTAATGAGGGAAGAGTAGAGGGAGACAATGGCCTCTCTCTTCCTGGATGCAAAATCCTTAGTAATGAGATGTGCCACATAGAAGGACCTTCTGACCACAGTGGCAATGTGGTTCTCAAAAGAGAGTTTGCTGTCAACCTGTTTTCCTTATAAACACCTTCTGTGTTCGGTGGACTACCATTGATGTAGTACTTCAAGGGAACTGGGTTTTCCTAAGGGCGATGACACATTTTTGGCATTGAGCTTAAGGCCATGGTTCTTGACACCAGTTAGTGGTCTCAGTGAGGCCTTTCTGTAGGATGTCAGCATCACTTGGGGAGTTAATAGCTCCCAACTTGCAATCTTTGTCAGCCAGATTCCCTTCATGTTGGCCTGGACTTCAGAGAAGTAGATACCAAACAGAAGAGGACCCAGGACCGAACCCTGCGGGACTCCACTCGTGACTGGTCGACAGTCTGACTTGGAGTCAGCTACTTTCACACTGTGGGTTCCATCTGTGAGCCAGTTTGCAACCCACCTAGTGATACAGGGGTTGATGCCTAGCTTAGTGAGTTTTTCTATGATTCCTGAGTGCAGAATGATATCAAAGGTCTTGGCCAGATCAAGGTAGGCTGTATGAACCACCTTGCCTTCATCCACAGCTCTGGTGACTGACTCAAAGCCAGATCAAGGCAGGCTGTATGAACCACCTTGCCTTCATCCACAGCTCTGGTGACTGACTCAAAGCAGTCGACCAAGTTGAGCAGGTATGATCTACCCTTCACAAAACCAAACTGTGTAGGATCCAGAGTTTGGAGATTCCCTATATCCTTGTTTGTTAGGTCCATGATGATGCATTCTATAGCTTTGCATATTAGACTTGTCAGGCTAATGGGGGGAAGAGTTCCCGGGGTATGTAGTTGCTCCTCCCTTGTGAGGAGAGATGACTAGCAGTGCACCATTCAGTAGGGACAAAGCCTGAGGTGAGGCTGTGATTGAGCAGGGCACACAGGTGAGGTGCCAGTTCACTCTCTAGTTCATGTAGAACACAGCCAGGGAAATTGTCATGTCCCATAGAAGCTGTATTTTTGGCCTTGGGCAGTGCTATTTTAACCTGTGCAGCAGTAATACTGGGTGCCTGGCAATCTACTGGTAATTGTGATTGGTCGTTTGGGGGGGTAAAGTTGGCACTGAATCTGTCGGCCAGTATATATCTGTTGGCTCTGTATAGGAGGTACCATTGTGCAGTAGTTCAGAGCAAATCTGGGTATTGCCTTGGAGATTCTTTACATAACTATAGAAGGCCTTGTGGTTGTCTTTTACTATCTGCTGCAATTCTATTTTCATAGCTAGCTTTATAGGATTTGATGAGGGATCACAACCTTTTGTTGAGGCTGATAAGTGAGTTTTTCCAATCTTGGGACCTTATTCTGCATCAGTTTCCTCCTCTTGTTGTAGAGTTTATGGCAGGGGACTATCAGATTGGCTTCCTCTTTTTTTTTTTTTTTTTGAGGAGAGCGTCTTGGTTTTTTACGTATAACTAGCTCCATACATTTGTGTACATGTTCGTCCAGTGCATTGGTGTATGACTTGGTGGTTATGCAACTATTCATTTGTATGTGTGCCGTGAAGTTAGCCACCTCAGCTTTCAGAACACCAAAGTTAGCTTTGGAGAAGTTTTTCATGTTGTTTACCTTTGTGGGGGGGGGGGGGGTGGATTTCCAAGGTGATTAGTTTGTGGTCAGACCTAATTAGGGAGGAGTTGACTATTGGTGTAGAGCAACGGTTGCCTATGTTAGGAATGACCAAGTCAAGGATGTTGCTACCTCTAGTGGGGGTAAGAACAAGCTGGTCCAGGGCATTGGAATTAAAGTGTTGGGCAAGTGTTTTGGTACATGAGTAATTTTCCCAGTTTTTGGAGGGGTAGTTGGTCACCCAGTAGGAGTGTGTTAGGTTGGACCCTAATATTCTCCAGGGTTCTTAGGAACGTTGAGTGTGAGTCTTGGGACATGGTTGGGGACCTATAGTAGGCTACGACCTGATTCGCTATCTTACCCAATGTTAGCTGCACCTGAAGTATCTCAGATGTGTTATGTTGTGCTAACAGTCTGGAGGTGTGTGCATCCTTTATAAATATGGAAACACCACCGCCTTTAGGGCTTCGGTCCAATTTCTGGGGCCGATAGATGTGGAATGAGTTATAGCCTGGTAATGCAGGGGTGCTTTCTGCTGCAATGAACCAGGTCTCTGTTACAGCACAAATGTCCATGTTCTCCATTTTAAGGAGTGCTTCGAGTGAGTCCATTTTGAAATTTAGACTTCTAGCATTGAGCAGCATGATCCTCAAATTGCATTTGTAGCTGTTACAGTGGTAATTTGGTCTTTGGAACACCACCTAAAAAAGGCACTATAGGGGTGGCAATAGCCTTGGCCAGTATCCAGAACCCCAGGGGTGACAGATGCAGACCATCTTTGGCAAGTCATCGAGGTCTGTCAATCATGTCATCCCAGGCAGACAGATACTGAATCCCCTTAGAATGACACCAGAAACTTAGCCAATTGTTGAAATCAATCATTTTCTGCTTGTACTGTGGTATCATTCTGAGTGATGGTAGAATGCTGCTCAGGGCTAGGGTCATACTCGCCTGGACTACATAATCCGAAACTACCTCCATGTCTCTCTTGATGTAGTCCAGGGAGGTACGTCTTAGGTCATTCAAACCCACATGTACAATGACAGAGTCATATTTATACCTGTTGTTGAGGGACCTGAGTGCATGCATTATGTGGTGGATCCTGGCACCTGACAGGCAGCTGACTGTTGCTTTCTCCTTATTCAACCTAGTGAGTGTGACATCAGTGTGCTTTACTATCGAGTCTCCTATGACTATTGTGTTGGGCATGCTGCTTTGCCTTAGGGGCTTTGGTTGAGTGGCACACTATTTAGGAGAGTTGTGTCTCGTCATTAGTGTTGTGTTATGGTGTTAGAGTGTGTTTCTGCCTTGGAGGTCTCTGCTGTTTGGGTTGATTTTTATTGAGAGCCTCAGTGAAGGTGGGTGTGTGGTTTGTATTTTTATATGAAGACAGTGCTGGTGTGTGTTCTGGAGGGCTATGTGTTCCATGTGGTGTGGTGCAAGTGTTGACCTTCACCTCTTGACCAGCTAATCCAGTCTTGGCTGGAGAGTGCATGACTTCCAGTTTAGATATATAAGTGCATCTCTCGCAAGTCTTAAGTGTTGGGATGTAAGAGGAGAGGTTTGTCAGTGTATATGAGGCAGTTGCTACATTGCCTCAGGATGCCCAAGTTCACCAGGTTAATAGGAGTAAGCCCAAGGAACTGACCTTTTAGACATGCCTGGAGGGGTGGGCATTAATAAGTACTGGACCTGTTTTCTTGTAGAACGTTTAGTGCTGGTAGCACTTTTGTGTGCTGCAATAATTGCTACAAGAAGTCTGGTAGAGTGCTAAACTAATAAGTTAGTAAAAGTGCAGGAGAGGAGAGAACTAGCAGATATAAGGGAAAATTGAAGAGCAGACTTTGGCACTGCTCAGAAGCTTACAAACAGTCCTGGATACAGCAAATCTTTATCTGGACTAGACTAGTTACAGGAAAGGCAGGAAACAAGCACAAATATGGGCTTCTGAACATTCTGCCGTGGATTGTTAAATTTGAGAAGTATGGTGCAATCATGTCAAATGAATACTACTAATGGACAGAGGCAGCTCCTAAATGCTTTATCCCATATACAGGTCCCCTTAAATTATCTGTGGTATGAACCCATTTATTGTCATTAGAGGTGCTGTATAATTATCGACCTTGGGATGGGTAAGGCCAGTCTATAACTGAATGGAGTAGGTTATTTCAAACACAAAAAGGGAATTTGCTAGGCTTAAAATGGCCACAAGGGCAGCTAGCGTAGTACTTGCCTATTAACCTGTGAGTAATAAAACATATTACTGTGGCCATTAGAATTTCTGAAAACTTCTATGTGGATATTCTGATGTTTGCTTTGCATACCAGGAACCTAGTATGGTCAAAAACTTCATGAAACTCACATTAATTGGAATACCTCAGAATAAAGGTGTTTTTGGTTCATCTGTACCTCTAGAATATTTGGTGTTTAAGACATCTAAAGATAAGAGATCACCTGAGTGTAAGTCAGTTTACAATGGAAGAATAACTTGGAGCAGTAAGTGTATTGTACAAGGCTACCCCCCATCACAAAAGTTCACTGTGAGGCTGAACAACTGAGTAATAAGGGTACTGTTCATTATTTCAGAACCACACAATGTGCTGCAGCCCATAGGCATGACCTATATAAATTAGGCCGTTGTACAGTCACTCGTGACTTTTTTTGGAATTTGCATAGTATGGTGATAAATAGAAGCCTATATTATGCAACTCTCCAAGCTGACCAATGTAAGTATATGTAGCTGTTTGCCACTTTTCACCTATTTCCTTCTTAAAGGAACCAACAGAGTATCCCAAAGTTTTTTCCCAAACAAACCACAGGTTAGTGCTACGTGGTTACAATCCATTAAATGGAATGGCCCTCTATGGATTTATCCACTTTCTTGAATTAGTGATTTATGGGAGTTCACTGAAGCATTTAATGGGGGTTCATTACCATGCTAATTAGGCATGTTCCTGAATCCCTTTGTACAAGGAAGTGCAGCTCTGCCAAACTGAGCAGAGAACTCTGCAGTGGCAATCTTTTATGAATGCTGCTAAATGTATTTGCAAGCTTCGCTCCTCCATATTTTCCTAGTCCTTAAGAAATGGTAATAAAATAGCAAATAGCTCAGCTGTTACTACTGTACTGTATATTTATTTAAAGGGATCTACACAATCCTGGAACATTTGCTTTTGGAGTACTGGACTGCTTTTATTCCAAAACAGATGTGCACTGTTTTTACAGAGCTGTAAAATTTTCTTTAAATTTATTTTGGCATTCTGCATAATGGCATGCTTTAGGAACATTTCATACTTGAACATTATATCTAGTATTGTAATGTGCAAACAGAAACATAGGCAGATGTCATCTGAATGTATGGCATGTTGTAGCATAGTTAAGACCTTAGAAGTTTGTTTGATAACCTCACCAGCTAAAGTATCATCTCGCCTCCATGGTACAGTTAATCTGCAATACTGAGCATGATTCAGAAAGGCTTGTTGTAATGTGGTAGGCTTAACTTGGAAGGTTTCATCATCATGGTAAGCCTTTCCAGTTCTGAGACTGGAGTTCTCTGCTGTGGCTCTAGTATGGAAAGTAGTCACTCTCTGGAGAAGCTGTATCTTAAAGCGGCAGTCTGAGAGAGTAGCTAATGTTTGTTGGCCATGTGCCTTTCTGTGGAAATAAGTGTTTCTTTCACGGGGAAGGAAAAAGTGGGTGCTGTCTTTTGAAAGTATACACCATCTCTGAGACCAGTTGCTGTTTTTACTACTACTGCAGGTAAGTATAAAGGAGGAGTGTGCCTGTCTGTGTGTAGAGACATGAATGTAGCTGAATGTGTGGAGTTGTGGGAGTGATTGTGTGTGTAAGTGTAAGCATGCGTGTGTGGGAGTTCTTCCTATGTGCTGTATGTTTAGGAAAGCTGATTCTATGGCTGTGAGTGAGCATTGCCATTGACTGGTAAGCATGTCAGTAGATGCTTGTGTATAGCATGGATAGGTGTGTGTTGGGGGAGCTACCACAGTGTGAGCTTGTAGGGTTAACAGTAATGATTTAAGATTTGACAGCATGGTGTCTCCTTCAGAGGCTTGGTAATCCGCTTATAATGAGAGGTGTTCCTCTGTGTGGTTTTACTTTGGGTCTGAATTGGAGATTGTTCGTGTCACTAAATGGCTAACCCATATTGGCCAGTTAGAACAGGCAGACAGCATCTGTCAATCACAGAATTGTAATAAGTACCAGTAATGTGTTCACCTCAGTAGTTTATAGTATTAACAGTTGTTGTGGCTGCAGTGTTAAGACCACTAAAATTATTTTCAAGTAGTAGTAATAGCAGAAATAATCATGGTTCTAATAGTAATACCATTAGTAGTAATGTTAGCAATGAGAGTAAGCATAAGTAGTAATAGTTCCAATAACAGGAGGAGGACGCGCAACAGCATTAGGAGTAATGTTAGTATTGTGCAATATATAATTTCCAGAGCTGTGTGCATTTTCTTATTGATCCGGTCCTTCCCAACATAGCCTGTCTGTATCCTGATCATCTACTCCTAATCCCCAGTTAAATTTGACCACAAATCAATTACCTTTTTTGTCACGCTTAATAATACCACCTCCTCACGAAATTAAGACATCTTTAGTGACTTCTCCAAGGCAAACCTACTTCATCTTGTAAAAACTTGCGCAAAATTCACAAAACCACTCACAAATGGACTCTGATGAAAGGGCTGCTGCATTCACTCTGTTAGTACTGGTATCTAAACAGCTGAATAGAAAAATCTGTGTTTGCCTTCCCTAAATATAGTTGTAAATTTGTGAATAAACCTCTCTGTTGGAACTGCAGTATTAATAAACTATAGAATAAAAGAAGGAAAATAATGAAAAGTTTAAGAAATCCTTATCCCCTGCCTCAAAACCACACTGAACATGCCAGCAAGGAACTTAATAGCACTATTAGAAAATGTAAAGCAGAGTATGAACTTAAGGTCAGTACAGATTCCAAAGGAAACTGCAGTTTAGTTATGTCAGGAAGTTGAGTAATATTTAACAATGCACTGAGTTCATTCATATCATCATACATTCCAATCCAAAGGATATAGCCAATATATTAGCAAACGAATTCAGTGCTACTGTTACCACCGCCACCACCTGCCTACATTGTTGCCCCCACTATCCCTAAAAAGTTTAGTTTCCCCTTGCAATCACCTTGAAACGAGTCTTAGAATCCCTGGCAAAGGCTAAAAGTGATTTTTTTCTAGGACTGGATAACATATCGGGTTGCATTCTTCTTGGTGCTACGTATACACTGTCTTGAGTTTCTGCTTAAATGGTAACCTTCCAACTATCCACATGGTTTGCCCCTGATGCCTGGAGAACAGCCATTATGACACGTGTGGCCTTTATGCAGACCCAGGTAATTATAGTCTCATAAGCCTTGTGACAATAAGAGGTACTGCCAACACAGCTAGCTGGAATTTTGTAAATATGTCATTTGGGAATATCAAACATATGTATACAAGATACTTGTGTTACAAATATATTAGAAATGTATGTCAGGGGTATATCAAACTGATTTGTACAGATGTTTGTGCTGGAAAGGTATTTGTAAAGTGCTTGTGTTTGAAATGTATCCACAATGTGCCCTACTGGAGAGAACAGAAATGTACATGCACTATTTGTAACTGTTTAAATGTATAGGTTTTAACAAATTAAATTGGGAGGTTAACCTCAGTCCAGCAAACTGCCCTACTGAAGAGAACAGAAATGTACATGCACTATTTGTAACTGTTTAAATGTATAGGTTTTAACAAATTAAATTGGGAGGTTAACCTCAGTCCAGCAAACTTTAAAATACATCTGAAATTAAATCACTTATAGGTTAGGCCATAAAGATGCTATCTCACAGGTTTTAATGCAGCCAGAGGCAAAGTCTGTAGTAGGAAGCTTTCTGTATTGTCTTTGGAGTGAACTAATTACTACTCTGGAAGTGTGGAGTTATGCGATTGTTTTATGACTTCCAGCACCTACCAAAGATCTGAGCAAAAGCTCTTGCATGTGTATTTTTACGGGTAGGTGCTAAATCCTGCCAGCTTCCAGCAGTGGGGGGTTGCATGCAAACTAGAAATCATTTAACCAGAAGTGATGTAATTCTGCAAGCTATCCTAGAAGTAATATTTTGGATATTATTTTGAGAAGTCTCTTAATGAGACTGAGCATTTTGTATTCTGTCGTGGGCCTGACAACAAGAAGGACCATTCACCACCTCATCTGCCTTGCTCTATTAAGTAAGTAGGGAATAATAATTCTCTTATATTCAGTCAGAAAAATTAGTGAAGCTTAGTTTAGGTATTGTTTTTCTTTTTGTCTGAGCCTGTCCTTCAATGTTTTAAATATTTTGTGTGTTTTGAACTCTGATGTCACTTTAAATAGATGTTTAGTATTTTCTTGTTTCATTTATTAAATATATTTAAACCTTTCTTTGTGGATGATCCTTGTAGAGATATTTAAGTTTTGAGAATACTTGTATATTTATTTGGTGACACTGTGTGGGCCACTCCTAATAGTCCTGCTCTTCTTCAAACTACTGTTTGTATTAATATTAATTTCACTCAGTATATTGGGTACCCTTGGAAGAGCCTTAAGGTAGCTGGCAGGACTGTCTGGTGGCAGTCCTTAGTACCCTATAGTCTGGGCAGAAGGGGACATAGCTAGTAAACCTGTGTCAGCCTTTCTTTGGTATGTATGTGTTTGTCAGCTACTTGGGCAGAGACATGAAGCACTGGTTGGACAGAGAGGGTGCTGGAGGTCTTGGCTTGGATATTCGGCTGAGATCTCAACTCTGTAGCTGTGCCAGTGGGGAGTTTTACTGGGGATCTGGAGAAAGATGGAGAAACCAGCCCCAGACTGACTGTGTTCCCCATATGCTCTTAAGGGAAATTGTGTTTGATGCAGAGAACTGCATGTGGAGATACTGTGTGTGTACCTGTTATCCTCCCAGTGAACATCCCCCACTGGCCAGTGGTGAGGATTGAGGTTCTTGATTACTGGCCCAGAGGTGGAGGATTGTCACAAGCCCTCACCAGACTTCTGCTAGGCTACATTCCTTAGCTTTGTATAAAGTTCATCTGTGAAGACATAGGCAACGTATCTGATGTAGATTCTACTCGATTTGGTTTTGCAAAGGGCGGGTCCCATCTCCTAAACCTAGCAGACCCTTTTTTGAAAAGTTTCCATAGGTTATGGGCAATAGTAACTCTGTGCATGCTGCTTATTTTGACCTTGCCAAGACTTTTGATACTGTCCCCCATGCTGGTATTATTGGAAGGTTAGACAAAGTTAATGTAAATCCCTGCATTGTCTGCTGGATTGCAGTCTGGTTATACAAAAGATTCCAAGTAGAAAGTCTCTTGTACCCTGTCTGAACATAAAACTGAAATTGGTGGAGTATTAGAGGGGTCAGTTTTGGGCCCTCACCTGTTTGGCATTATTTCAGACTTCCAAACCAAAATCACAGAAGAGTGGTTGACCAGATTTGCTGATGACTGCAGGCAGGGCACTGTTATCCTCTCATCCACTGATACAAGCAATGTACTGTTATCCTCATATCCACTGATAAACACCTCCAATAAGGGCTGGAATGCATATGTAGCTTGGGTACCGAAAACTGCCTCAAGCCAAGTGTAAAACAAGTAGCATAGTAACATTTGGTAAAAAAAGCTGTTCCACCTCCATAAGCTATAAGCTGTGCTCCTCTTCAAATGGATATGGTCATAAGAGAAGTGGATAATTATGTGGACAACTCTTTCATTCAGTCACGTTTCCACCGTAGTTCTGAAAATCTTCCATTTGGCTCAGTTAATTTCCAAGGGAATATCTTCCAAGATCAAAAGAAGTCATTCTGTCACTGTTCTTTTATTATCAAGGTCCATCATCAAATGTGATGCCACCTTTGGTACAAGTCCTAGACTATCAGTCAAATGCAAAGGCCCCAATGTTTTTTCAAAATAAATAAATATAACCATACCTATAAGTTAGCATCACTCTATTTGTACTCAGGAACCTACTCATGGCTCTGGGGTAACCTCTCTCTCACTTTTTGAGCCATGAAAGATCCAGTACTATTTGGCCTCCTATTTCTTAAAACCAGTGGCTCAACAAATGCTCTTACTAGGGACCTACAGTTACACCAAAACAAAAGTCTTGCTGGAGGGATAGGTTCCTAACTAAACATATTTCCATATTATGGAATAGGTTGCCAGTTGAGGTCGATTAAAGTATTTACCTTTAAGGCTAGTTTTGATGGTTGGATATGTAGACTCAAATTAACACTAGATCTGAAGTAGTTAACTTAATTTTATCTGCAACCTGTGGGTATATGGATCTGTATCAGATCCGTGCCAGCAACTTTTTTTCTAGCATCTGCTCCGAGCTCCTCCCCTTACCCATAATGCCCTACCATCTCATATCTTCCCTCAGATCTCGTTTGCCACACCAGTAGTGTGCATCGTGGTCTCCTTTGCTCTGAGATAAGGGATAGTAAGTAGAAACTTTTTGCTTATATCTAGGTGTGCTCGACTAGGATTCACCTTCCTGGTAGTTGGTGTAAAAAAAAAAAAAAAAAAAAAATTTTTTTGTATTGAAGTAGTAGTTAGGCCTGCCCTTCCCCTACCTGTGTGTGTGGTTTTTGGAAAGGTAGTGCTTATATCTTTTGAGTACAGGACTATGGCTGACCAGCCAAAGCCTGTGTTAAAAAAATGTACAGAGTGTGGCTGTAAGCTTTCCCTTGCCGATGGTCACACTGTGTGTGATATGCTTAGGAGTGGCACATTTATCCACTCGGTGTGTGCTGTCTGTTCAGGCTTCAACCCTAGGGCCTTTAAGGATCATAAGGTCAAGCTAGTTACCAAAGGCCTTCTCCCTGTTGCCATGCTGGAATCGGCCTCAGTCGCTAGTGTACCACCCCAGACAGGGACTCAACCTCCCTCTTCGTCTGGCAATGGGTCTTCGAAGGACAGATCTTCAGTCACCGAGTCGGACAAAGATAAGAAAAAAGAGAAGGAAAAGGAAAAGCACAGAGAAGAAAGGGAGAAAAAGGACAGGCATTGTAAGAGATCCCCAGACAGGGAGCTCTTTCTCAGCCCCCCATCTAAGACCATGAGGCCTGTTTCTCTTCGGCTCCGGTCACCTCGTTTCTCACCGGAGCCATTGGAACATTTGGACCCGAGGCCTTCCTTCCCTCTGCACAGACCAGCCAGATCCAAGTCGGTGGCCTCTTCGAGGTCAACTCTTAGCCTATCGGACATGGATATGGACAGGATGATGCGGAGATTTATTCAGACCGAAATTCAGATGGGAGTCTTGCCAGGTCCCTCTCCCTCTGGAGGGGCGACCTCCATGCCTCTTTTCCATTCCATCTCTCCTTCCCCGATCTGTGCTTCGGCTTTGAGGCTCTTGGATCTGAGGTTTTTAGGAGCTGGTAGCTCTGCGCCGACGGTTCCTCCAACCTCTACTCCGGCTGTTACCTTGAGTTCCTCGGATCCGACTTGTTTGGATCCGAGTGACTCTCGGAGCCACGGGCAGGGAGTCTGACCTGGGGAAATGGATTCTTCAGCTCAGACCCTTTCGGACCTGATCCGTTCCCTTGGACCTCAGGCTACCCTCTCTTCGGCTCCAGTCCCCACTTCAGATCCGGGGAGGACTTCTCCCTCGGCCTTCGAAGTGGTGGAGAGGGTTCTCTCCCAGGGATTGAGACCCCAGCCCATCCCCTTGGATACCACCTAGCCCCCCCTGGATTTGGCAATGACTCCCTTCATCCTGTCTCAGGGACAGCCCATGCCAGAAGGATCCCCAGGTCATTTTCCCCGAGGAAACTCCTGCGGCTCGTGGATCCCCTTCTGAAAGTCCCACTGAAGAGGGTCAGTGCAAGTGCAAAAGGAGGTACTTGGACTCCCCCAAGTCCCTCACCACTGACACTGACTTAGATGAAGGAGAAGGTTCCCCCAGGTCATCTCCCAATGACGTCTCCTTCAGAGAAATTATGGAGATCTTCCGCCAAAGGGGAGGTTGGTCAGCCCCAAAACCTTCTTGGGGATGAGTCAGTGTTCCTGGAGGCATTTGGCACGGGTCCATCTACTTCCTGGGTGTCCCCACCAGCGGACCCCTTGGTGGACCTCATCAACACGAGGGCATGGAAGGAGCCCGACACCATAGAGGCCATCCCCAAACATCCTGACAAAGTTTTATCTCCTCCTGATAGACAACTCTGGTTGAAAGGAGCCCCAGTTGAGGCTATGTTGATCGCAGTGGCCACAAAGAAGGAACTAGCACAGGAGAGTTCCTTAGTCCACCCTCAAGACAAGGAGTCCAGGTCGGTGTATAGGTTTGGAAAGCGTGTATACTCCTCAGTGACTTTTTCTATCCGTGCGCTGAATTATTTGGCGCATGTGATTTGACTTCAGTGAGACCTTGCATCGGAATTCACTGAGTTGCCCCCAGAGTCTTTATCGACGCAGGGCAGACAGCTGTTCTCGGCAAAAATGTCTACTCTGAAGTCAGTCTCAAATACATCTATGTGGCTACTTTCCCATGCCATGGAAGGAGCAGCTAGAGCGGCTGGGACAGGCATAGCCATGCAGTGTCATGCCTGGCTCAGATTGTGTCAGTTTGCGGACCCTTTCAAGGCGTCATTTATCAACGCTCCCTATGATGGTTCTTGTCTCTTTGGGAAGACGGTATGTGATGCACTTGTCCAGAGTGAAAAGGATGGGAAGACTTTGTGTGCCATCTGAGTCCGCTTCTCTAACCCTCAGTGGTCCTTCTGTAGGAACCAAAGAGGGCAGAAGAAGATGTGGTTCCGAAAATCTCCGGATTCTCAGGACAGCTATTCCCCCAGAGGCAGAGGGGGACAGGATCGACAACCCAGAGGTAGAGGGGGTCCCAGGAATTTCGGGTCTAGGAAAACCCTTCTCTGATAGACCCGGCCAGCAGCCCTGAGGGGTTGCCCAACTATCCGACTCTGGAAGCAGTCAGGGGACGATTGTCCTTACACCCAGTGGCATGGGAGTCTATTACGACAGATCGCTGGGTTCTTCAGATAATATCCAGAGGTTACTCTATTCCTTTCATTACCCCTCCAAATATTACAAAACACCTCCTGAATGTTCCACCCACTCACAGGGAGGCCGCAGCTCTAGAGGTTTCAAAGCTGCTTCTCAAACACGCCATCGAAAAGGTCCCCCCCCCCGATCAGTCCGGATTAGGCGTCTACTCAAGGTTCTTTTTGGTGCCAAAAAAGACTGGGGACCTCAGGCCCATTCTGGACCTGTCAACATTAAACCTGTCTGTAGCAAAACAGAAATTCCGGATTGTCACCCTACAGTCCATTCTACCTTATCTCCAAGAGTGTGATTGGATGTGCTCGTTAGACCTTCAGGATGCTTACTACCACATCAAAATACACAGAAGCTCCAGGAGGTTTCTGCACTTCCGGCTGGGAGCCAGTCACTTTCAGTTCAGAGCCGTACCCTTTGGTCTCACCACAGCCCCCAGGGTGTTCACCAAGGTAATGGCAGTTGTAGTGGCTCACCTGAGGCTTCAGGGTATTCAGGTGTTTCCATACCTGGACGACTGGCTCTTCGCTGCGCACAACAAGCATCACTTGTGTCTGGCCTGACATAATTTAATTCAGTTAGCAGACCTACTGGGAATTACAGTCAATGTTCACAAATCCCATTTGCAACCAGTACAAATTCTAGACTTCATTGGGGCACGATTAGACACTTGGCAGATGAAGGTATTCCTAACTCCAGACAGGATTCTACATCTCAGTTGCCACATAGCTCAGATAGCGACCTCCAGGTCTTCAAAGGCGAGTGAGGTTCTCTGGGCTCTGGGCTCCATGGCTGCCGCCATATCTATTCTCCCGTATATGCGCCTTCACATGCGGGTTCTTCAGTGGACTCTGGCTGTTCAGTGGTCTTGGCTAGACCTACCCATGGAATTTCCGATCAAGATCAGTCACGTCTGCAGGACATCTCTTCTTTGGTGGTTAACTTCACCAGAGATATCAAAAGGACACCCATTTGCATCACCCCCAGTCCAAACCACAGTGACCATGATGCCTCTCAACTCTGGTGGGGGGACACTGTTCGGGAAGGACAGTCCAAGCCACGTGGTCCCAGACGGAGACCAATTTGCACATAAATGTTCTAGAGATGAGGCCAGTGCTTTTATCGTTGGAAGCCTTTCACACAGTCCTCCCTCTCTGATTAATTGCAATTAAGTCAGACAACATGTCGGTCGTCTGGTATATCAACAAGCAAGGAGAACCAAATCCTACCCTCTATGTCAAGAGGCCATGAGAGTGTGGGAATGGACGATTTCCACCAGTCTGTTTCTGATAGTAACGCACATCCCGGGGCGCTCCAACATTTTAGCGGACAGATTGAGCTGGGCCATTCTGATGCCTTGCGAGTGGTCTCTGAAACAGTCGGTAGTGGAGGAGATTTTCCTGGCATGGTGTCAGCCTTGCTGTGATCTCTTCGCATCTCCTTCCAATGCGAAGTGCAGCGAGTTCTTTGCTCTCATTCCCTCACCAGGGGAAGTCCCCAGAGATGCTCTAGTCCATGTTTGGCCCCCCGGGCTTCTGTGTGCTTATCCACCTTTACCTCTCATTCCGAAGTTTCTTCAGAAAGCTTGCCGACTACGGTGCAAAGTGATCCTCATTGTCCCATTCTGGCCTCATCAGGTTTGGTTCCCATTCCTTTGGTCTCATCTCTTAGCTCCCCGTGGGTTCTGGATCCTTGCCCGGATCTAATTTCCCATCTGTCGGGGACACGTCTGCCCAATCTGGGCAGCCTCAAGCTAACAGCTTGGTTGTTCCAGTTCCATTAATTACCAGGACTCCCGGTCTTTCATCCCAGGTAAAATCCATTCTGGTGGCCTCTCTCCACTAGGAAACTTTATTGCAGTAAATAGAAGCACTTTTCCATTTGGGCCTCAGAGAAAAATAGATTCCTTTACAGCCCCTGTTCCAGCGGTGTTGGACTTCCTGTCTGGTATCTTTCAGGAAGGAGCTAGTTCCTCCACAGTGAAAGTACAATTGGCAGCCATTTCCAGTTTTCACATTGGTGAAGACAACATGGCCTTAGCCTCCTCTAGACTGTTTAAGGCTTTTCTTAAAGGCACTTTTCTGTTACAGCCCCCTGTCAAGGATTCTGTACCTCCTTGGGACCTTACTTTTGTTTTACAGGCATTGATGGCCCCTCCTTTCAAACCTGCAGCTTCGGTGGACTTAAAACTTTTGTCCTGGAAGACAGCTTTCCTAGTCGCCATCACATTGGTTAGGAGAGTTTCTGAGCTTCAAGCTCTGTCTGCCATGCCTCCCTATTTGGTCTTCCATAAGGATAGGGTCTCCCTCTGTACTAACCCTTCCTTCTTACCTAAAGTGGCATCTGAAGCAAACATAAACCAGTCCATTAATCTGCCCGTTTTCTTTCCCAACTTCCAAAATAAAGGAATACAAACTCCATTTGCTAGATGTTCATAGACCACTTCATTTTTATCTTCATAGAACAAAGTCTTTCCGCAAGACTGACCAATTGTTTGTTTCCTTTTCCAAAGCGTTTATGGGAAAAGCTATTTCTAAAGTTTCTTTAGCCAGATGGATCACTCTTTACATTTCACATGCCTACAAAGCAAAAGGTTTATTTCCTCCTGGTATAGTTAAGGCTCACTCTACCAGGTCCATGGCGACTTCTGCTGCTTTTTGGTCCAGGGTACCTTTGGACGCTATTTGTGCAGCAGCGACATGGGCCAATTCACATACCTTCATTTCCCATTACAAATTGATCTGATTTCGAGGGGTAGAGCATCCTTTGGCTCTGTCGTGCTCAGGAATATCCTTCCATAAGGGCCT
The DNA here is from genome assembly GCF_019279795.1 of Protopterus annectens. Classification (NCBI taxonomy): domain Eukaryota; kingdom Metazoa; phylum Chordata; order Ceratodontiformes; family Protopteridae; genus Protopterus; species Protopterus annectens. The sequence continues at coordinate 233,795,837 of NC_056750.1, forward strand.
CCCAGGATCAGAGTAGCTGGGGACTCTGTCCCACAGGTTGCAGATAAAATGAAGTTAACTACTTCAGATAAAGAAGTTATGTACTCACCATAACGTTCCATCTGAGTAGTTATACTTCATTTTTCTGCAACATTCCCTCCCTCCGTCCCCTGGACCTTATCCTGTTTTCAGGTTGGTTATTGGGTTGAGTTGCATATATATTGTTAGTTGCAGCAAACTCAATCTGAGGGAAGATAGGAGATGGTAGGCATTGTGGGTAAGTTGAGGAGCTCGGAGCTTGGAGCAGGTGATAGAAAAAAAGTTGCCAGCTTGGATCCGATACAGATCCGTATACCCAGAGGTTGCAGAAAAATGAAGTATAACTACTCAGATGGAATGTTATCGTGAGTACATAACTTCTTTATCACATAAAATCCTGCTCCCTCCCTAAAGGGTACATGAAGAACTTGAGTATGCTTACTTAAATATGTATACGACTAGACCTCTTATGGTCCTTTTGCTGTCTTGCCTAGTATTGTTAATATGTTCTGTTGCATGAATTCTGCCCTTTTTGTACATTGTAGCTATGAAGTACTGTTTGTCTTTGTTTACATTCAGGCCAGTAAAGCTAAACACTAGTGAAGATGCATGCAGCATAAGTGAATAGTTTGGCTTTTTTCAGAAGTCATGTAGCTAAAACACATGATGTCCTTAAGGGATCACAAATGGTCTGTGTAGCTTTACCCTTTAGTTTGGATGTCAGTTGGATTATTTTACAGGCATCTTAATCTTTATGGTTATTTGTTGAGTTAAAGGACCCTGTTTTTCTTAAGTGTAGCTAAACTATCCACTTATGCTGTGCTGGGGAGGTCAGTAAAAAGGTTGAAACATGCTTGTCTACAGTTGTTGGAGTTCGCATTACAGGCCTGAATGTAACCATAAAAACTTAGTCATGGATATTCAGAAGCTTTGTGGCTGAAACACTTGATGTCCTCAATGGGTCATTTGCGTATATCCCACGGGCTTCCATTACAGGAGGTTTAAGCTATCACATTGAAAACTCTAGCTTGGCTGGGTTTTTCTTACAGTTTTACTGAATGTTTTGTCTGGGTGACCTTTACCCTTTGGTTGGGTTATTTGAGTTCTTTAGTAATATTAAACTTGAAAAGTACTTAACACATTCTCATTGACACAGATTTCAGAAGATCTTTAATACTGTCTTTGTCTTCAATTACATTATCAGTTCTCTGCATTACCCTTTGGCTTATGTACTGCTCCATTTGCGTGTACAAAATGTCTAACTCCTGTGATGGCCCACTGTGCAATATACATCATCCACGTCTTTCCTTATTTAGATGATGTACTTTCCTTTGCAGACTTTTTCCTGGTGTCAATCTCTTAAATGAATAAGAAATATCCTGATATAACCAAGTTTTAAGATTAACAGTCAAAAGCTCTTACTGACTTCTCACAGGGCTATATTTTTATGATACGTTTTGGACCCTTCCTTGCAATGGTCATTCCTAACTCAATATAGTGGGATATTTATTTGAGTTTCTTCCCCTAGCCTCTGACTTCAAGTGAATTTCTCAGGATTTTAGGGTTCATGTCTTCTATGATTCTCATGCTTGCTCTGGTCAGATTACACATGAGAAAAATTCAGTGGTTTCTCAAAACTGTTTGGACCTAACATTCTCATCCATTGGACATTCAGATTCCAGTACTGTGCTCTGTGGAGAGAGAGGCGAATTTGTTTATGGGCAAAAGGTCTATGAGCCCAGGTCTTCCATTCTCTCACATTCCCTGTTTAATCTGTAACAACAGATGCTTCAATTTTTGCATAGGCAGCTGTATCCATGAAGGTAAAAGTGTGGGGTCTTTGGAACAAGCATGAAAGGCCAAAGCACATATTGGAAACTGCGATCCATGCTATAAAATCTCTTCTCCATCTGTGGTCCCTAGGACCTCTGTGGGTGGTGTGATACATAAACAGGGAAATCAGGTCTAACCATCTGTGTAGGCTGGCTATGGTAGTGTGGGAGACTGCAGTACAGCACTATTTGACTTTTCAAGCATCCTACATTCCTTCAGAGCAGATAATCTGAGCAGAACTGGGCTAGACCCTCACATATAGAAACTAAATGTGGGTTCTCCAAGAAAGTGATCCAGTTTTTGGGAACACCTTAAGTAGATCTGTTCCAGAATTCCTTGCAAACCAGCCAGGAAAACAGATACTTTCTCATCCCCTTGAACAGGAATGTTTCCATGTACTTGTACCCCTTTTCCATTGATTCAGAAGGGCTCTCCAAATATCATTGTGGTGACTCTCTTGGCTCAAGAAGCAGTAGTATTTTCTACTTGTGGAATTGGCCAAGGGCAGCTACCACAGGCTTCCTCACAGATTGGATGTACTTGCACAAGACGGAGACAGCTTGATATACCCCATTGTCAAACATCTTCAGCAGACTGTATGGATGGTTCAGTCTTGACACCCTTTAGACACCTTTTGTCTGAGACTGTGCAACAGGTATTGAAGGATGCAAAGAAACCTGCTTCTAGGAACTCGTATGATGGTAAGTGGAAGAGGTTTGCTAGTTGATACTGTAGGAACCAGGTCCCATTTAGGGCTTCTGTACCACTGCTTTACAATATTTGTGTGAGTTTATCCTTTGTATTTATTTTCAGGGGTAGAGTACTGATATCCATGGACCTTTGTCACATGCAGCCCGAGAGTGGTGCCTGGCTGGCCTTTCATATTCCCTTTTCAAGGTTTATCATTTCAGCACATCTGCCCATGGATCCTCCTTTTTCTTACCAGATTTTGGTCAACCGGGTCTTGAAAGGGTTTCGTTTGTTAGACCACCTAGGAAACAGGTTAACTTTCTGCTAGAGAAGTCAACTCTGTCTCCCTTTGAACCAGTTCATTAGGCTAATGTGCTGTTCATTACTTGGAAGACTAAATTACATATTGCTGTAACATCTGCAGGAAGAATATCTGAATTGCAGACTCAGTGGGTGAACCCTATTTGGTTTGCCATAGAGATAGGATTTCTGTTAGAACAAATCCCTCATTCATGCTAAAAGTGGTTCTGAGTTTAGATTGAATCAAGTCATGAATCTTCCTTTTTTCCTGAACCAAACACACAGGGTGAGAAAATTCTGAGTATTTTAGCTGCGCACAGGCAATTTGGATATTGTCTTGCCTGAACTAAGGATTTTAGGACAGCTGTTTCCTATAAAAAGGGGCAACATAAGTAAGGGCAAGCCATAACAAAACAGACCATTTCCAGATAGTTGTGCCCTGCTATTTCTTTCTTTCTGTCATTCACACCAGCATAAAACACTTCCAAGCAGGTCAAGACACATTCTCCTAGAACCTTGTTTATTGAAAAGGGGTGGACTCGAAATATTCTAGGGGCAACTACGTGGTCCTCTGTGTCTACCTTTATTAAGTGTAACAAACTAGGTTTCTTTTCCAAGTCCAGAACAGGCTTTACTAGGACCAGTCCTCCAGGGCTTCTGAATCCCAATCCTTCCTCATCCTAAGGATTTTAAGATATGGTAATCTAAATATGCAGCTAAGGCTTCTGGAGTTGTGATTTATGATGAGCATAATACAGTTGTGTAAGTTGCACTTGCCATAACAATAGCTCAATTAAATCACTGCCGTAGTAGCAATACCCTACCTCATCCCACATTTTTTTGTGTATTTTGTTTACTAATAGAAGACTTATGTTCCTAACTTCTCTTGTTTCAGGACAGAAGTCTTCCTTTTTTTTTTGTCCTGGCAAAAAAGTCTTGGAAGATTTTGGTGCTCAGGTTGCTGTTTTCTTCCTTAGGAGCATGTGGGGATGAAGCCAAAGGCTTTGGAAGACTGTCCAGCTGTTATACCTATTGTAGCAGTAATGTACTTGCATATCTACTGTTGTAAGTTTAACTTCGACAGCGGTACTTTCTCCGCAAATCATCTGACCCATAATTCTACATCCCCGTTGCTGTCAAATATATCAAGTCCTACTGAGCTATAACTCTACCAGTCATGTCAGACTATTGTATATTGATATGGTACTGTCTCAAAAGATGTATCTTGGCTAATACAGTTCTCATGCATTTTATTGGGAATGCATTTGTTCAATAAATTTGCAGGGTGATTCTTTGTACAGAATGAGGTAAGTAAGGTTGTAGTAGGGATGGGAGTGTCTGTGTAAGAGTGTTTGTGGGTTAGGGGTTATATAAGAGGATCATACCTCTCAACTATCCAGATTTTTACATCATATTTCTGGTCTGTTCCTCATATAGTCTGGTAAATCGAGGACAAATCATTGAGGATTGAAGTCAGAAAATGATAAACATTTCAGTTTCAGATGACATACCCTTCAGAAAATCAATGTTAATGTAAATCCTGTTATTCTATCAACTTTTTTAAGATTGTGAAAACAGTATTTAAAAAAAATTGCACCTATTTTTGGGCCTTTGTCCCCACATTATTTATAGCTTTGTTAAGATTTCTTGGTCTAAAACGTTGAGCAGTATGAAGGGGATAGATTATGTGTGTGCAAGAGTGTGGGTTAGGTTCAGGATAGGGAATAAATTTAGTAAGAGGCATGTGTGTGCGCACATGCATGCATGTGTATTAGGGTCAGGATAGGAAATAAATTTAGTGGGGGGGGGTCTATGTGTGGCTTGCCCCCCCCCCCCAGCAGAAACACTTGATCTGATGATGTAAATCTTTGTTCATACATTACAGTTAGGACCTCTGTTCTGTCCTCGGAACTGATACAGCCATTTTCCAGCTCGCTCAAGCCAAAAACTCTCAGCTAAGAACCTACCCACAATACCCCTCTCCTAGATACTCCAGATCTCATTTACGGCGTTCCTAGTCAGACGTGTTAGCCATCTCTCCTAAAGCTAAGTAGTAAATTGTTGTTTTTAGGACAGTTTTTCTTCTAAATTACAAATTTTTTAGTCAAGTTAGCCTTTTCTCACTGTAGCCTATAACCTAGGCATATTTCCTACCCTTTTCCTTGGTAATTTAATTTTTTACCCTTTTTGTTACTGTCCTTCTCTCCTGTCTTTGACAGGCCTTCCCTTTTTACTAGTGGTATTTCTTAACATAACATCCCTGGTATTTTCTTCCTTATTTTTTCTATAGGATAGCATTGTTTCCTTACCATGTCAGGCAAAGCTAAGTTGGGTTTTAAACAGTGTGACAGGTGTGGACGTAAGATGCCTAACTCAGATATACATGTCAGGTGTGTCTACTGTTTGGGCATGGATCATATTAAAGCTGATTGTGACATTTGTGCTTGTTTTAGTAATCTGACACTAGCAGAATGTAAGAATAAACATATTTTAAAAGGTATATTCAAGACTCCTTTCTCGGAGGCTCTATCTGGGTCGGAGGTCTCACTCCCTCCTAAGACCAAAAAATATAATAAGGAGAACCAGAGTCACTTGGTTCCTGCATCTCCGCCAGTTATGGAACTGAGTCGGCTCCATGCTTCACCAGCACCCTAGGCGCAGACCTCCTTGGCAACAGGATCTGTGTCCTCTCCCTCAGTGCCGACCATGGTATTCACTCCTATTTCAGTTCCAACCACAGCACCACTGACTTTGGTGCCTTTCTTGGTTCCCACATTGACTCTGATGACTGTACATGCCTCTGCACCATCCCCATCCACGGCACTGAAAGTTTCCTCAGCTCCATGGGCTCCGATGACTGTACATGCCTTGGCACCGTCCCCGGCCATGGTGCCGACAGTTTCTTCGGCTCCAAAATTCGAATACCTGACAAGGACAAGATTTTCCCCAACTTATGACCCTTTCTTGGGGCAGAGGTTTAGTCCCTTTCTAGAAAGACCTGATTCCCCTTCAGCAGCCTCCTTTAGATCCAATAGGAGTTGTTCTGAGCTAGACTTAGTGCAGGTTGTGGACCAGCTTCTGGCAGCTAGGGGATTGCCCATTCCAGCTAGACCTTCTGTCCCTCCTGGCTCGGAATCTTTTACCTCATCTTCTCCTGCTTATCCTCCTCCAGCATCCACCCTGTTCCCAGTACCGATGTCCGCTTCAGCACATACTGTCTCGGCTCCAACAGCAGTGTCTCCCCTGTTGGCACTGACCACCCTTGCTGTATTGGCTATGATGGAGCTGATGCTTTCTCAGAGCAGTGCTTGGACTGTCTGTGCCAATCCAGTGCCTGTTTTCTCGCTGGCACTATGCCCATGGCTCTGACGGCTTCCAGTTCTCTCAGAACTCCTCAATTGGAGGTGGGCTCGAGTGGGCCTGCTGTACAGGTGATGGAAAGGGTCCTTTATTCCGAAGGCTCACAGCCAGCACCTAGGACACCAGTATTGGAAACCTCCCCTTGCAATGCTCTTCTCCCAACCCACTATGTCAGGTTCCCCCAGGCACGGGAGTCACAAGAATCCCCTAGGAAGGGAACCCCTTCTCTGGAGTCCTCCTCAGAAGATCCCACTGGAGAGTCACCCTGGAAGAAACGGTGCAAGAGGAAGCACCTTGACTCCCCAGAGGAATCTATCACAGAAGACACTGATTATGATGAGGGAGAAGGGTCCCCAAGATGACGTCTCATTTGGAGACGTTCTCAAAATCCTCAAACAGTGAGGGGAATGTAAGTCTTCTAACGCTTCTTCTGAGGAATCGTGTTTCTGTGGGCCTTCCGTGCCTGGCCATCTACTTCCTGGGTGACCCCACCAGCAGATGATCTTGTTAAATTAATTGTGCAGCATGCCTGGAAGGCCCCGGACAATGTAGAACCTGTCCCCCGGAGGCCGGACAAAATTTTTTCTACACCTGAAGACACCAGCCCCATTGGTCCAAGCAGCTGACAGTTGATTCTATGGTCGTGGCGATGGCCACCAAGAGGGAACTGGCAGAAGATCGTTCCACTGTCCATCCCTCCAAACATGGAGTCCCAGACCATGGACAGATTAGAGAAGCAGACCTATGCATCAACTACCTTCGCCATTCGGTCACTGAATTATCTGGCACACTTTACTCTACTCCAAAGAGACCTAATTTCTGAAATGTCTTCCTGTTTGGTAGGGAAACTGACTGATGAGGTGCGTGACACTGTCACCTCGCAGCTAGCTACCCTTGAATCCATCTCAAACTCCTCGATGCATTTGATATCTCACACCACCGAGGGGGCAGCTTGAGCTGCCGCATCTAGTGTTGTCTTGAGATGTAATGCTTGAATGCAATTGAGTGACTTCGCAGACTCCTTTAAATCTTCCTTTGTCAATGCACCTATCGACAAATCTGCACTTTTTGGACCCAAAGTACAAGACACACTTGCACGTAGTGAGAAAGATGGAAAGACCTTGCCTGCTGTGGGCATATGCTTTTCCAACCCCCAAAGGTCCTACTCCAGGAACCAGAAGGAAGGAAAGATATGGTTCAGGAAATCCCAAGGATCTTTTTGTGGCACTCGTGGTGAACAATCCCCCCAGGGCAGAGGGGGCAACTCATATGGAAGATGCCCCTTTTGGGGTAGAAAGGGGTCCACGTAACCAGGGAGCCAGAGATTCTTTCTCCGGCATACCCTACCAGCACTCCTGAGCAGCAGCCCGATTGCTTTCCTCTGGAAGCAGTCGGGGGTCATTTTTCTCTGCATTTACCAGCCTGGCGTCTTATTACTACCGATGTTTGGGTGAAGAGAATAATATCCAGAGGCTACCAAATACCATTCTACTTAACTCCCAGACCCGTCAAACAAATCCCCGATGTACCACCCAATCAGAGGGAATTAGCAGCCTTAGAAATAGAAAAACTGCTAAGAAAAAGAGTCATCCAACCAGTCCCACTAGAACAGACAAGATCCGGGTTTTACTCTAGGTTCTTTTTAATGCCAAAAAAGACAGGGGACTGGAGACCAATCCTGGATCTCAGCCTACTGAATAAATTTATCAAACCTCAAAAATTCCGGATGGTAACAGTACAGTCCATTCTTCCTTCCTAGGGAGGGACAATTGGATGTGCTCTATAGACCTACAGGATGCGTACTGCCACATAAAGATGGATCACCACTCCCGGAGGTTTCTTCGCTTCCAGCTGGGAGCCAATCACTACCAGTTCAGGGCACTGTCATTTGATCTCTCGACAGCCCCCTAAGTGTTCACTAAATGTATGGCAGTTGTGGTAGCCCATCTTCGACTACAAGGACCCCAGGTGTTTCCCTATCTAGACGACTGGCTCCTTACCGCTCTGACAAGGAATATCCTAGTCCACAGTCTCTCTTACACTCAAGGTCTCGCTCTCCGCTTGGGGATTACAATCAACAAAGACAAATCTCAGATGTCCCCAATGAAGACACTGGAATTTATTGGAGCAGTCTTCGATACAACATCCTGTCAAGCTTCTCTCTCCCCTCACAGGCTTTTGAAAATAAGACACCAAATTCAAGACCTTCTTCCTCACATGTTTGTACCATGTCTTGTACTGCAACTCTTGGGCTCCATGGCAGCTGCCATTACTTTAATACCACTGGCGAGACTGCACATGAGAATCCTGTAGTGGCTCCTTTCCGCACAATGGTCATTATTAACCCACCCACTCAACCACATGATACGCCTTACAAACTGTTGCAAGGAAGAAATGCTATGGTTGATAGAGCCACAAAAGAATCTTTGGTGTCGACCATTCTGTCTTCCCCAACCCACGGCCATGGACGCTTCACTGTTAGGGTGGGGGGGCATTTTCAGGGAAAGACTGTACAAGACACCTGGACCCCCATCGAGGCCAACTTGCACATAAATGTCCTGGAACTGAGGGCAGTTCTCTTAGTGTTGCAAACATTCCATGCATCCCTACCCTCGGGGACCATTGCAATTCAGTCAGACAACATGTCGGTCGTCTGGTATATCAACAAGCAAGGCAGAACCAGATCTTTACCCCCTGTGTTTGGGAAGCCATGAGGATTTGGCATTGGAGGATAGCTTCCAATTGCTTTCTTATAGCAATGCAGATTCCCAAGAGTTCCAACCTTATTGCGGACAATCCTGAGCCGAACATCCTGATGCCTCACGAGTGGTCTCTCAACCCTGTAATAGCAGATTGGAGCTTCCAACATTGGGGCAAGCCTTGCTGCGACCTGTTCACTTCCCCCTGAACTACAAATGCAGGAGCTATTTTGCCTTCACCCCCCCTCAGGGGGAACCACCGAGGGACAGTCTAATGCACGATTGGCCCCCGGGTCTTCTGTATGCCTTTCCTCCGTTTCCCCTCATTCCAAAATTTCTCCAGAAAGTTCAGAGGTTGCAAAGCAAAGTGATCCTCATTGGTCCCTACTGGCCACATCAAGTCTGGTTCCCATTTCTATGGCCTCATCTGGTTCACAGCCCGTGGATCCTGGATCATTCCCAGGACCTGTTATCCCACCTTCAGGGATTGATTCATCTGAACCTGCACAGTCTCAAGCTCACAGCTTGGTTCCCCCACTTCCCACTGATTACCAGGCTGCCTGGCATCCCATCTCCTGTTCGTGAAATTGTTCTGGCCTCACACAAACCTTCCACTAGAAAGGTTTATTCCAGTAAATGGACTAGGTTCTCTATTTGAGCCAAAGACCAGAACTTAAACCCTTTCTCTATGCCTATTCAAAATATTCTACAATACCTGACTACTCTTCTACATGCAGGAGCCTCAGCTTTAACAATCACTGTACATTTAGCAGCTATCGTCAGTTTTGATAATGGTCGTGATAATTCTTCAGTTATGTTACACTACCTATGCAAGACCTTTTTGAAGTGAGTATTACATGTTAAACCTTTGGTCAAGCCTCCCTTAGAACCCTGGGACTTGACTCTGGTGCTTTAGTCTCTCACAAGCTTCTCCCTTCAAGCCCTTTGATTCATGTGAGTTAAAATTGTTTTCATGGGAAACCATACTTCTATTAGCACTCACCTCAGCGAGAAGCGCATCTGAGCTGCAGGCCTTGAGAGTCAAGAGTCCTTACTTGATCTTCCACATGGATAGGGTGTCCTTTCATACTGACCCTTCTTTCTTGCCCAAGGTCATTTCTGGCTTTTCCATTAACCAATCTATTGACCAGCCGGTTTTCTTCCCAAGGCAATCTAATAGAGGGGAGTACCTTTTGCACACCTTTGATGTGCACCAGCAGCTTTGTTGTTATTTGTACAGGACTAAACCTTTCAGAAAAACAGGCCAATTGTTTGTGGCCTTTGCAGGACCCAGATTGGGTAAACCTGTTTCCAAAGTGACTTTATCCTCTTGGCTTAGAAATGTCATTACCTTTATCTACCAACAGAATAAGCTACCCTTACCTTCCAGAATAAAGGCTCATTCTACCAGATCTATGGCTACTTCTGTAGCTTTTCATTCCAGAGCCTCTATGGATGATATATGCACAGCAGCCACTTGGGCAAGACCTCATACCTTCATATCTCATTACAAATTGGATTTGGCCTCCAGGGGGTGAGCATCTTTTGGTTCTATGGTGTTCAGGAATATCCTTCCTTAGGGCCACCCAGGACTCAAATAGCTGGGGACTCGGTCCTACCTGTAATGTATGAACAAAGATTTACAACATCAGATAAAGAAGTTATGTCTTATAACGTTCCATCTGTGTTGTAGATCTTTGTTCATTAATTACTTCCTGCCTTCCTTCCCCCCTGCCTGGATTCCTGGTGGACTTTAGGAACTCTGCAAACTCGATCTAGAGTATCTAGGAGGGGCATTGTGGGTAGGTTCTTAACTGAGAGTTTTTGGCTTGCGCTAGCTGAAAAACAGCCGTATCAGTTCCGAGGATGGAACCAAGGTCCTATCTGTAATGAATGAACAAATATCTTCAACACAGATGGAACGTTGTGGTATGACATAACTTCTTTTTTTTAGTTTAAGCTGCTCTGAGGTAATCCTCAGAGCTTATTCAGTAGGTGTCGACATTCCATGTATCAACATTTTGACATCGATATTGTGTCCATTTGATATAGCAGAATACGCCTTTATATGTGCATGTACATGTCTGTCTGCATCTGATCTGTCTTGTGTACTAGTACTGTTATGGATGGGTTTTTCTAAAGCAAGTTATTGGGTTAGGGTTAGCAGGCATTGCTAAGGTGAGCAGAGGGAAGACCCTGCCCCTGACCCTAACCCCATGCCTTATCTTAGAAGTACTTTTGCTGTAACATTACCAGTCTTCAAGCAAATTAGAGCTTAGTGTTACAGGAAAGTTTTGATGTAAAAAAAAAGGGTTTTCTTTATTATATATGCTCAAAATGTTTGTACAGGTGGTTATGTTTTCAGCATTTGGCATTTCAATCATTCGAAATAAAATTGGTATTAAACAGGTTGCTAAAGACACTGTTTTGAAATGTCAAAGTGCTTGTCTTCAAGGTACATCAGTGTATTATGACCTTACATTGTGCTATGTCTGCATATCCAGGCTGGATATAGTAAGGTACAAGGCATTTGGCTTTGTGCCCTATGGTACCCATAATGTAAATACACTGGTAGTGTAAAGGACCAAAGGTTTTGTACTTCACACCAGATAGTAAGCACTAAATATGCAGTTCTTTTGTTACTTGTACACTTAAGAATATACTGTTCCATTCATTGATCCATTTGCTTATAACAAGCCTGTAAACTGTCACACCTGTTTAACAAATGTGCCATGCCATGACTCTGTGTACACTTAGCAAAACCTTGATATTTTGATTGGAGTAAAAAATTATCTCTGGAAAAAGGACAGTCTGTCAGGATGGTTTGATTGTTGTAATTAGTCAGCAGGTGTAGAACAACTGCTGAAAGGTAAAACTTTTTGTTAAATTTATGTTGGTGTGTGTTAGTATGGAAATAAAGATGGTTTTGAATCGTGTAGCTATGCTGGATAACATTAAATGTTATGTAGTCCTATCTTGCTGTAATTCTTGCTGGATGGGCTCGGAGCCGATCTTCTGCTCCAACTTGGCCAATACTAAAGCTTGAGAGCGTTTACTAGCTCAAGGCTATCCCCTATCCCATGGTGCACCATAGCAATTCCCCAGATCTCGTTTGCCATGAAAGCTTCAAGGTTGTCTTCTTACTGGCTCGTTGGCTAAGTGAAATATTTTGATATTTTTAACTATATCGCTTCACCTTTTTCTATTTAATAGTTTTTTCCTTATTATCTGAGTGGTTGTTGTGAATGTTTGCTTCCCCTGTCCCTCTTTCTTAAGGATTGTATGGCCCGTTTTAGTTAGAGAGCCGTAGTTGCCCATTTAAATTAGAGGGCCTTTCCTCTCTGTGTGCTAGTCTTTTCTCTTTCTATATTAAAAAAATATATATATTTTCTTTTCTTTATAGTTGTACTATTGTTTTTTTTGTTATTGTATTACTTCTTCCCAATAGAAATATGTCAAAGGATAAAGACAGAGAACATAAAGAACACCGCCCTTCTGGCTTTAAAAAAATGTGATAAATGTTCTCATAAAATGTCATTGACTGACCGTCACACCAGTTGTGTGTACTGTCTTGGAGATGCTCATTTGCAAGAACCCTGTACCTTCTGTCATGCTTTCAACATCAGGGTTCTTACTGAAAGGAAAAGGAAACTTATAGATAGGGGTCTTATGACTAGTTCTTTCCAAGAACAGCTGGAACAAGGTCAGACAGTTCCTAAAAGTCATAAAAGGAAATCTCCATTGGTTCCGGCTTCGGAACCATCAAAGAAATCAAAAGAGATGGAGCCAAAGACTTCTGGCTCTGATTCTGCTTCTTCAGTCTCTGTGCCGTCTGTTTCATTGGTGCTGAGACAATCTTCTCTGTTGAGACACTCACCTATTTTCGAACCGGTTTCACCAACCTTAAGATCTCCGATTCTGGAAAGGAGGAGATCTCCATCTATCTCCACCCATTCCTCCAGGACACTTTCTGATGAGGATGTAGAGTGGGCGGTGAAGAGGCTGCTCTGTAACCCAGTGCTAGCAAAAATTTTAGCTCCTCTGGACCCAGAAGCTTTGGAGCCGTCCCATCTTCAGTCTACTGTTCCTCCTCTGACTGCTTCACTCTCTGAGTCTAATGTTTCGGGTCCTTTAATGCTGGAACCTTTGGATGTTCTTCATGTGTCACTGTTGCAGTCATCACATTTGGGTTATCTGCTTGCAGTAGCCCTCAGTCAGCCTGATTATCAAAGTCTTAGGTCCTGCGTCAGTTGCTGTCTCATCTTCCATGACGTCAGTTAGTCAGGGTATAAAGCATGCAGCCGATGCCATTACATCAGTCTTTCTTGCCGTGCGGTGCCCGAACCAGAAGCAGTTCGCAAGTGCCAGTCAACCGACTCCTTAAATTTTTGTTTTCGAGTTTCAGATCCGAAGTCTTCAACTAAGCTAAGTACCCCATTGGGGATCCTTTTTCTTGTTCTAAACCAATGTCAAAAAGTTAACAATTGTATTTCTTGTGGAAAGTAAATACCTCATAAAGATTTTAATTCGTACTGCACTCCTTGCTTAGGCCCAGACCAAGATGTACCTCGCTGTCGGTTTTGTGCCTTATTCAAACCTCATACTATTCATTGTCAATTTATTTATGCATCTAAATATTTTGCTACTCGGTACAATTATACAGAAATGGCTTCGGTAAGCCACCCGACTACCAACATTCCGAAAAAAATGCAAAGATAAAGACAGAGACAAACCGCATGGGTCCAAACTGCCGATGACGCTTCTCCTAAGCTAGTCGCCAGTTTGCCGGTACTCAGTAAGGCGCTTTCGCAGCCTCTGATACCCACTACTTCAGATTCACAGGCCTCTACTGAGACCCATTCGGAGTCTGGTATGCTGTGAAATGCTTCTTCGACTGTGGAACCTGCGGATGTCTCTACCTTGGATGGGTCCGGAGTTGCTGTGCAGGCACCGGCTTCTGAGAGTGTATTCAGGCCTACTGACTTCCATATTAAACCAACACCATCTCCTTCTTCAAGGCCCAAAGCTTGATCCTTGCCTAGAAAACCGACGCCCAGACTGCATGGTCAGGCCCCTATGCCTAAAAAACAAATGATAAGAATGGCTGAAGGCCTTATTACTCTAATCAGGGGAAGCCACCCTTCCCCCTCTAAGAGACCTAGGACTGATTTTCCTTCTGATTCTTCTGATCAGGATTCTGAAATTTCTGTTTTCTCTGATGACCAGGATTTGCCCTTATCTACCTATGAGGATTCTGATGCAGAAGATTCTATTCTCTCTGCTTCCCCTCCAGAGGATTTCTCTTTTGGTGAAACCTTGCATACTCTTAGGGAGCATTTCTGCTGGGAAAACCAGGATTGCTCTGACTCCAAAAAGAGACTTAGGGAATTCTTATGGCTGCCTCAACACAGGCCTTTAACTATCCCTCCTGTACTGGACATTGTAGATGATGCCTTCTCGAAATCTAGCCTGGCCCCTGACTCTTTACCTCCTGCTCCCAGAAAACCTGATGGGTATTACAGGGTACCTGACTTTCACAAGTTCCTCTCTAAAAATCCTACTGTGGATCCTGAGACCATTTCACAGGGTCCCAAGGGCATTAAGGCTACTACTACTGCCAAAAATCCTACCCCCTCTGATAGAGATTCCAGGGCGCTGGATAGATGGGGTAAACAGGTATACACTTCTGCAACTTTGGCCATTAGGGCCTTGAACTGCCAGTTTCATATATTAAAAGTATCAGCAGCATATTATTGGATTGCTTAAAAAAGAAAATTATGTTGATTCCTGACTGTGCTGAAAATAAATAATTACAGGATGTAATGCATTCTGCTGAACAAGTTGGAAAATATACTTTGCAATGTGGTTTTGATTCATTAAAGACATATTGCAGGGCTACTGTCACTGGGTCTGTACTTAGAAGGCATGCTTGGCTTAAGGAGCCATCTTTGCCAGATCATGTTAAAGCTAAATTGCTGGATGCTCCCTTAAACCAAGACCACCTGTTTGGCAACAAAGCAGAAGTACTTAAAAAGATGGAGGGAAAAAGCTAAATCTATGTAAACTGTTAAAGATTTCCTGCAAGTACAGCCTCCCAGATTTAGTAGGCATTGGCCCTCTAAGAATTGGTCTTTTCCTGTCTCATCCAGGCCTTCTCAGTCCAAACCCAGAACCAGCAGAACACCCAGGCTTCAGTCCCGAGGTACTCACAAACCTAAGCAGTGGGGGGGATGCCACTTCCAAAGTAGGGAGGAGTAAGAGTTCCCCCTGTGGTAAACAGTCTCAATGACTTAACTTTAAACCTTCCAAGCCCTGCTCAACTGACTGTTCCTTTAGGGGAAAAGATTGCCCTGCATGCAAAAAATTGGGAACTCATTACCCAGGACAAATGGTTTCTACATATAGTTCCCCAAGGATACAGATTCCACTCCTTACCAACCCCAAACAGTTGGCCTCTGCCTACCCCCAAATCAGTAGGCAGAGGCTCAAAAGCAAGTTCTCTCCTTTCTAAGCATCAGGGCTATTCAACCTGTCCCAGAAAAAGAATGGGGGCAAGGTTTCTACTCAAGACTTTTCCTGGTACCCAGAAAGGACAATTCCTGGCATCCTATCCTGGACCTGTCTATCCTAAACACTTTTTTGGTAACCCCAAAATTCAAGATGCTAACTCTTCATCAGCTGCTTCCCATGCTAGGCAAAGATGTCTGGTTGGCAACACTGGATTTAAAGGAAGCCTACCTGCACATCCCAATAAGGGAATCTTGCTGAAGATACCTACACTTCAGAGCAGGCTACATGCACTATCAGTTCTTTGCACTGCCCTTTGGCTTATCTACTGCGCCCAGGGTATTCACAAAGTGTCTAGCTCCAGTCATTGCATTTTGCAGGCAAAGAAATATTCCCATACCTGGACGATTGTCTAATTCAGGCAGAA
Source organism: Protopterus annectens (assembly GCF_019279795.1). Lineage (NCBI taxonomy): Eukaryota > Metazoa > Chordata > Ceratodontiformes > Protopteridae > Protopterus > Protopterus annectens. The sequence continues at coordinate 233,811,671 of NC_056750.1, forward strand.
AGCCAGGACATACTATTAAATCATCTGGCATTTGTAAAGAAATTGCTAACTTCTCTGGGGTACACCATAAAAGAAAAGAAATCACATCTTGTACCCTGCCAACAAACTGTATTCCTGGGAGCAAGCTTGAATACAACTTCCCAGATGGCCTACCTCACGCCAGAGAAATAAGTTCATTTGACAGCCTACTTCAAACTACTGGCCACAAAGACCCAGCTATCTGCTAGGAAAATACTGCAAGCCCTGGGATTCATGGCTTCTTGCATTCTACTAATTCCATATGCAAGACTGCATATGAGGAAACTACAATGGTATCTAAGCCTATGGTGTCAACATTCTCAGGATCTAGAATCAATGATTCCTATCATACCTTGTCGACAAATAGAATTCCTTTGGTGGGCAGAGGCCTGCCACCAGAACAAGGGACTGCCATTCACTATACCCCCTGCCACACAAATCCTAACAACGGATGCATCAGACTATGCATGGGGGGCTCACTTGGTAGGGCAGTGCATTCAGGGCAAATGGAACCCAAGTAAAATGCACCTGCATATCAATCAGAAAGAAATGTTAGATGTACGACAGTCTTCAACAACCACATTCTTCCAGGACAATTATTGGTAAAGACTGACAGCACCACTATTATATGGTACATAAACAAGCGGGGGGAACCCACTCATACCATCTCTGCAGACTATCCATGGCTCTGGGAACACAGCCTTGCACTACCAAGTGCACACAGGCTCAGTTCCTGCCAGGAAAGCTAAATACACTGGCAGATGACTTAAGCAGAAATCTCATGGACCCACATGAGTGGAAACTGGAACCAAAGATATTCAACATGTTGAGAAACAAATGGGGGAGCCCAGAGATAGACTTGTTCACCTTCCCCCAGAACTACCAGTTGGACAAATTCCACAAGGACTCCCCACAAACAAGCTTGGAAAGTGGGTGCCCTGTCCTTCACCTGGAAAAACCTATCAGTTTATGCCTTTCCCCCTCTGCCTCTCCTCTCCAAGGTACTACTAAAGATCAAACAGGACAAACCAAAAACAATACTGATTGCACCAGACTGGCCATGCCAACACTGGTACCCCCTCTTGCACAGTGTGTCACTGCTGGCACCATGGCACCTGCCTCAGACCCCTGCCCTGCTGTCTCAGCAGGAGGGCCAGTTTCTGCACCCACAGCTTCAAACCCTAAACCTGGCAGCCTGGCTAATTACCTGATCTTTCCGTTACCATCCCTCAGTAAGCAAGTGATGGATGTCATTCTGGAGGCAAGGAGGCCTAGTACTAGAAAATCCTATGCTGAAAAATGGAAAAGATTCTGTTCTTGGAGCCCAACTCAGGGGATGGCCACAGCAGCGCCCACTCTACCTCATATTCTTCAATACTTAACTGAAATGCTTCACAAGGGCCTTTCCTTTTCCTCCATCAAAATTCATGACTCAGCCATTTCAGCTCATTACAATACAGAACCACCCCTCTTTTCTCATCCACTGCTGAAGCAATTCCTCAGAGGTGCCAAAAACCTAAGACCACCCAGGAGAGCCCCTACTCCAGCCTGGGACCTTAACTTTGTATTGGAAAAGCTCACTGTACCTCCCTTTGAGCCAACTGCAAACGCAGGGTTGAAATTCCTTTCGTGGAAAATAGCCTTCCTTCTAGCCATCACTTCAGCAAGAAGGGTGTCTGAATTACAGGCCCTCATAGCAGTGGAGCCTTTCATCATCTTTCATATGGACAGAGTGTCCCTCAGGACCAATCCCTCCTTCATGCCCAAGGTGGTATCCAGTGTGGCCCTTAATCAGTCCATTCATTTGCCAACCTTCTTTTCTAATCCGCAGAACAAAGGGGAATGAATACTGCACTCCTTGGATGTACACAGACAACTTAGATTTTACTTGGACAAGACTAAGCCTCTCAGGAAATCTGAACAGCTACTGGTTGCATTTGCTACAGGGACAGAGGGGAAGGCCATTTCAAAGCAAACCATTTCTAAGTGGATAGGCCATTGCATTCATTTCTGCTATAAGCACCATGGAAAACCTACCCCACAGCAGATAAGATCACATTCCACTAGGGCTGCATCTACCTCTACAGCCTTTCTCAGAGGTGTCCCTACCAGGGACATCCTAGAAGCCTGTACCTGGAGTTCTGTACATACCTTCACCAAGCATTACCACTTGCCAATTTTTTCAAAATCTTTTTATTTTTATTTATTTTACATTTGTTGACCAGGCTAGTCTAACTGGATAAATGTCCATTTTCAGTAGAAGCCCGGGGAGAAAATCTCCAACACACACACAATACAATATAGAATGTTGCAACAGTGCAAGCTTAATACAGCTGTTATTAATAAAATAAAAATACAATACTCATAGTGAGTGGAACGCAAACAGTAAAGGTAATGTACAAAAAGATGTTACTATATACATATATACATAGATTTAAATTGCAATATTATGGTGTTTTTGGTTCTTTAGGATAAATCCAGAGCTGGCTTTGCCACTGCAGTCTTGCAGGGCCTTATAGCTGATCCTAATGCTATCTAATTACCTCCTCCCATCCTTAGCTTTGGGAATCTATCCAAACGTGATGACTGCAACAGTGAAACACGAACAACATAGTACAGTTGTGTACACTTACCATAAATGTAGATGTTTGAGTGTATTCACTGTTGCAGTCTTGGTTACCCTCCCTCCAGCCCCCTGACTTCTATTGACTATACCTCTATTCTTGTTTACTATGCTTAAAGCTTTTTGGTGTATTTGCTTTTTTGTTGGAGGTGTAACCTTGTATCTAATTGCTTCCCATTATGGGGGCACCTGACATTTGGGGCAAGAAAAACTGATGTAATGGCATCAGCTGCATGCTTTATACCCCTGATTACCTGACATCATGGAAGATGAGACAGCAACTGATGCAGGACCCAAGACTTTGATAATCAGGCCGACTGAGGGCTGCTGCAAGCAGATAACCCAAATATGATGACTGCAAGAGTGAATACACTCAAACATCTACATTTATGGTAAGTGTACACAACTGTACTTTCTTCCTGCTTCCTAGGAACTGATAACTCTATCCTCATTGGCTCAGTCTGGAGCCGACACTCTCTGGTCGACTCAGAGAAGAATAACAACCCCGTTTTTTCTTCAGAACCAAGCCACCCTTTTGGTGCTTCAGCTCATGCCATTGGACCCAGTGTCCCTCCAGCAGCTGGCAGCAACCTCTTCTCCCCTGCCTGCCCCTAAGCATAGGGAACCAGAGCCCCAAGGAGCCCCCATTGGAGGTGTCCCCTCTTCCAGTGCCTCCCCAGATTACCCCACTGGAGAGGTCCCTTGGAAGAGACTTTGTAAGAGGAAGCACATTGACTCACCCGAGTCTGTCACTTCTGACACTGATTTGGATGAGTCAGAAGGGTCCCCAAGATCCCCCTCTGAGGATGCCTTTTTTGCAGACATCCTTGAAATCCTTAGACAGAGGGGTGATTGGAAGACCTCTAACCCTACTGAGGACGAATCAGTGTACCTTGAGGCTTTTGGTTCCCGACCTTCCACCTCCTAGGTGACATCGGCCATATGACCAACTGTTAGGGGGTCATATCTCGGAAAGCCTGGACCTCTCCAGACACATTGGAGCCTGTCCTGAGGAGGCCAAACAAATTTATCACCGCTCCAGAAAACGAATCTTTTCTAACTAATGGGGTACCTGTGGATGCTATGGTGGTAGCAGCAGCCACAAAGAAAGAGTTATCAGAGACTTCCTCAAATATCCATCCTCCTAATAGAGAGTCTAGGAGGATGGATAGGTATGGAAAGTGTACCTTTTCTTCAGTGGCATTTACCTTACGATTGCTGAATTACCTGTCCCATTTTACTAGGCTTCAAAGGGATCTCCTAAAGGAGTTGGGAGATACCCTTCAGGGTTCAGTAGCTTTGGGATCCGCTGACAAGGTATCTGCTCAGCTCTCCGCCCTTACCTCTATTGCAAACTCCTCCATGAGGCTGATTTCCTATGCAGCTGATGGAGTGAGCAGGGTGGCTGCAGCAGGGATCTTTCTTAGGAGACATTCCTGGATGCGTCTGTGCAATTTTACAGAATCCTTCAAGTCTTCCTTTACCAATGTCCCCTTTGATGGTTCAACTCTTTTTGGACCTCAGGTAAAAGAGACTTTGACCAGGTGCGAGCAAGAAGGGAAAGCCTTATCTGCTGTCAGAGTCCATTTCTCCCTTCTAGACCCTATCCCATGGGTCAAACAGGAGGGAAAATGTGGTTCTTTAAATCCCAAAAAGGTTTCCCTCAAGCACAAGGTCAATCCTCCCCTAGAGGCAGAGTGGGAGGTTATAATGGAAGGCGCCACGAGCGTGGCAGAGGGGGTCTGCAACACCAAGTTGATAGAGATGTTTTCTCTGATTGTCCCTTTCATCGCCTCTGAGGGATTGCCCGACTGTCCATCTTTGGAGGCAGTCGGAGATAGTCTCTCACTATACTCAAGTGCCTGGCTACAGATTTCCCAAGATCGATGGGTACAAAATATAATTTCCAGAGGTTACCTGATTCCCTTTATTTCTTACACCCCTACAAATCGGTCTTTACCAGATGTACCACCCAGTTAAATAGACCGTGCAACATCAGAGGTCATCTTGTTGCTTGAAAAAGAGTCATCTAAGAAGTCCCCAGAGAGCAAATAGGATCCAGATCTCAGCAAGCTAAACAAGTCTGTAAAAAAAATCGAAGTTCTGTATGATCACTCTGCAGTCTTTTTTTCTGTTTATCGGAAAAGACAATTGGATATTCTCCATAGATCTTCAGGACGCGTACTACCATATCAAAATGGACAGGCACTCCGGAAGACATCTATGTTTCGGCTGGGAGCCAGTCATTTTCAGTTTCAAACACTGCCCTTTGGCCTCACTACAGCCCCCAGAGCGTTCACTAAATGTATGGCGGTGGTCACAGCTCACCTGAGATGTCAGGGATTCCAGGTGTTTCCATACTTAGACGACTGGCGCCTCACTGCTACCACCAAGCACCAACTAATCCGAGCCAGGGACAAGACTCTATCCTTGTGCACCAGATTAGGAATTACAGTAAATCTAAAAAAATCCACCTTATCTCCATCACAGTGCATTGTCTTCTTAGGGTCAGACATAGACTCAACCACCATGACAGCAAAACTGACACCAGAAAGGATAGAATCATTGCACAACCAAGTCAGATTCTTGCTGACCAAAGACAAAGTAGAGGACAGGATAGTTCTTCAAGTTCTAGGGACTATGGCATCCACCATTCTTTTAGTTCCCTTAGCCCATCTACACATGTGAGTACTTCAATGGCTACTATTTGCCCAGTGGTCAATGCAGGATCTACCCTTGTCCCACCAAATACTCATTACAAACTCCTGCAAAAAGGATCTAACATGGTGTTACATACAGATCAGCTTTATCTAGGTCATCCCTTTGTTCTCCCCCAACAAAATGCAGTCTTAACCAGGGACACTTCCCAGATTGGGGGGTGGGCATTAGGAATGATGGTCCAAGGTATCTGGCAGGATCACGAGAACCACTTGCACAAATATCTTCTGGAGATGAGAGCAGTACTATACGCGTTGCAAGCACTTCACAGTTCTCTTCCCACCGGGACTTCAGTCAGACAAACATGTCTGTAGTGTGGTACATAAACAAGCAAGGGGGAACCAAGTCTTACCCACTTTATCGAGAGGCACAAAGATGGAATTGGGCAATGGACACAATGCTTTCTGGTAGCAATGCACATTTCAGGGAAGTCCAATGTGATAGCAGACCAACTGAGTCGAGCAATTCTTGCTCCTCACGAGTGGTCCCTGAAAACAGAAGTTGCAGAAGAAATTTTCTGCAAATGGGGCTACCCTTGCTGCAATCTATTCACCGTGTACATGAACGCCAAATGCAGCAACTACTTTGCCCTCATTCCCCATCTGGGGATGTCACCCAGGGATGCTCTAGTCCACAATTGGCTTCCAGGACTTCTTTATGCTTTTCCTCCCTTTCCTCTCATACCCAAAGTGATTCAGAAAGCAAAGCTGTTGGAGTACCCTGATCCTCATTGCTCCTCACCAAGTTTGGTTCCCCTTCCTGTGGCCCTATCTCTTGGAGGAACCATGGATTCTGGAACTATCTCCAGACCTGATTCACCAATCAAGACAGTTCCATCCTACCATCCTACCATCCAAGCCCTGAAATTGACAGCATGGTTGCTCCAGTTCCAAGAATAGCTAGGTGTATATCCCTTTCTCCTACCGTTAAACACATTCTCATTTCTTCCCACAAACCTTCCACCAGGAAATTATATTCCAGCAAATGGAAAAGGTTTTCCACTTGGGCAGCTAAACAAGGCATAGATCCCTACTTAGCCCGCATAGAGTCTATCATGTCTTTCCTTGTATCTGTTTTTCAAGAAAGAGCTGCAGCTGCTACCATTAGAGTTCATTTGGCTGCCATCTCAAATTATCATTTTAGGAACATGGGAAATCCTATTATGTCCCACTCTTTATGTAAAACCTTTTTGAAAGAAGGAGTCCTTCTCAGACCTCCAATCAGGCAATCTCCAGAGCCCTGGGACTTCAACTTAGTTCTGACCTCATTAATTTCTCCACCATTTGAACCGTCTTCTTCATCCGACTTGAAATTGTTGTCTTGGAAGACATCGTTCTTAATAGCTGTAATATCTGCTAGGAGGGTTTCAGAATTGCAAGCTCTGACCATTCGATCTCCTTACATTTTATTCCATAAGGATAGTCTCTCCCTAAGAACTAATCCTTCTTTCCTCCCTAAGGTATACTCAGAACATAATCTAAACACAACTATTGAATTACCAACATTCTTCACAAATTACAGTAATAAATCAGAATACAGACTGCATCAATTAGATGTCCATAGATTTTACCTGCACAGGACTAAAGATTTTAGGAAATCGGATCAATTGTTTGTTTCCTTCTCAGACAAAAAACAAGGCTTGCCCATTCCAAGGTGACTCTGTCTAAATGGCTTTCAGACTGCATCTCATCTGCTTACAAAAATGCTGGGAAACAACTACCTGCTAAAGTAAAAGGCCATGCAACTAGAGCAGTATCAGCTTCATATGCCTTCAAATCAAAATTCCCAATTGATACCATTTGTGCAGCAGCTACTTGGGCAAGACCTCATACCTTTGTCACTCATTACAAATTGGATTTGGCCTCCTGGGACAGGTCATGTTTGGGTCCACTGTGCTGAAGAGTCTCTTTGCTTGAGCCACCTGGGATAAAGGTCCTGGGGACGCTGTCCCATCCAGCAAGAATTACGGTGAGATAGGACTACATAACATTAAGAAGTTATATACTTACCATAACGTTCCATGTTTGTAGTCCATCTCACCAACATTCTTGCATCCCACCCTCCTTCCCCCTTCCTGTAACTTGGAGAAACTGGTGGACTATCCGTTATTCTGTCCGACCTTGGTATAGTTGTCTGTCCACATGGCATGGATAGTAAAACAAAGTCCTTTTGTTTGTATGTATAGTTATTAATAGTCTAATTACTATTATGTATTTAGTTACTTTCTTGCAAACAAGATCTGTGGAACTGCCATGGTGCACCATGGGATAGGGGATAGCCTCGAGCCAGTAAAAGCTCTCGAGCTTTAGTATTGGCCGAGTCAGAGCCGAGGATTGGCTCCGAACCCATCCAGCAAGAATGTAGGTGAGATGGACTACAAACATGGAACGTTATGGTAAGTACATAACCTCATATTTCACATGAACAGTAGTTCTCCAAATCCCCTTCTCCCAGCAAAAATAAAATAAAACAAGTTTTGTCATTTATATTTTGAACTCGCTTGAAGGGAGTGGACAGTTTTCGCTGAGAAAAGTGTTTGGTACATGACATCCAAGTAGGAACATTCTGCTTGTTTAAAACAACATGGATTTGTTTTTCTACAAGTGCTATTGATTAGGAGGAGAACACTGCATTAAAACCAGATAACAGAAAGCTAGAATGGGTATATGCCCTACTCTGTTATATCCATACACACTGAAATCAACAAGGGTGCAGCAAGTATTAACAGAAAGTGCACTGAATGGTCTTACTTGCTTATTTGGGGTATTTTGTGTGTGTATGGACTACAGTGGAGTTACGGTATATTATCTTTGGACAGAATGATCTAGAAAGACAAAGTAGCAGGGAGCTGCAGAGTTTGTATATTTACATGGGGAAATTCTTGTATTAAAACAAAGGAGAAATGTAAGCAGCATTAATTTGCAGAACAAAGAAGCTATGTAAGGGAGACTAATCTTTTTATGAGACTAGACAAAAGAAGGAATATGGCAGAAGGATGCAGGATAAGTTTGGGAAGTTGTCTCCCTAACAGAGCAGTAAGAATTTACAGTTACTGACATTTAGTTGCAATAATGATACATTGCAACACCTCTATGTGCAGGTCTAGACTAAAGTGAAATGGCACCCTAGTCCTACTGTTTCAGCCACTCCCCATATCCTCCAGTCTCCCCCCTCCCCACATCTTGGGCTCCCTGTACCATGTACATTACATTTTTTCTTGTTTTGCCTTTTCAACTTTTTCAAGAAGCCATGACTTGCTATATGCTCTAAAGTACATTTAAAGTGTTTTTTTTCCTCTTCTTACACAACCTTTTCATCTAATGATGGTTTGGACATATGTTAGGATTAAGGAAATAAATTCCCCCGAATTTACTAATCTGCTGTGCAAGACTAAACTAGTCCTGCACGTAAGTGGCAGTTTAAGAGGAGGACAGCAGTGTGCAATGCATAGTAATGAAGGCACGCTGCCTGAGCTCCAACTCCTTCACTGACAGTGGATGAGTGCAGAGGGGTGTGTCTGAGGGTGGAGCTCTCAGAATAAACATGCCCCTGCAAAGTAGAACAGAAGAAAGTGTAAATAAATGAGTGAAACCACTCATAGGTGTCCGCATATCTCCACCAACAGTACATTGAAATAAAATGAAGAAACCCTTGTATTAATTTGTTTTAAAACCCAAAGTACAGCTAACCATGGGTGCACAGGTTTGCCCATCGCTTAGTTATGGTTAAAGCAGCTGAAAAGGCTGAAGAGGATAAGGAGTATATATGCAAATGAAGCAGCACAGCAATAGTGTAGTGGTTAGAGCATCCACCTAACGAGCAGGCATTCCCGGTTCGAGTCCCACTGCAGCACATATCATTTTCCATGTTAAAACTGTATATGAACATATATTTACATCTTTTTGCCATATAACCTACATAATAACATTGAAATGTGAACTGGAGTACTGCATGAAATGCACATGTGAAGTGTCAGTGTCATAATGAATAAGGCACTAGTAAGCAGGTTTAAGCACAAATAAGCAGTAGTAAGCATGTCTAAGTGCGATTGTGCGGGGATAAGCATTGCCTGCACAGATTAAGCAAAGTAGAAGCTAAATGAGTGCAAGAGACTGTAACCAGAGGTTAGCAGTGCTTACCATCGTGTAAACCCACTAACAACTGCTTTAAAGTGCCTTAATCACTCTGGATCCAACGGCTCTTGTTCTGCCTAGCAAAAAAAATAGACTGCCTCTGCAAGGCTCAAACTCAGGATCCTGCACACTATAGTCACAGAAGTTAACCACCAAGCCATCATAGCAATAGACATGAATGAGGTATCAGCAAACTAATCCTCACCACAGGAAAATCAAACCAAACATGTGAACTGAATCTATGTACAGTGTGATGTTGGATAACCTGCCACAGAACATAAATATGTGAACTGGAGTACTGCAGTAAGCATAGATTGAGGTGTTATTGTAAAAAAGTGTAGAAGCCCCCAGGTCCCCATACAGTGTATGTACACATGAATCACGGATACCAGACACATATATAACCTGTAATGAATAAATTATTGCCAAATGGCAAATATAGTGCTAATTAACTATTAAGCAATGCTAACCACAGCACAGCTTAAGTCAGTAAGTGTAAGCAATGTGTAGGGGAGCCAACCTCATGTAAGCAGGTCTGCCCATAGCTTAGCCTTTTCAAAACTTGACAATCACGGGGAAGTGCAGGTAAATGGCTGTATTTAAACCCCACAGGCGGGAATACTACCCATAACTGGTTGCAGCTTCCTACCACAGGCAGAATGGCTGGTGTGGGTGAAGGCACTCAATTTAGAGCGCAGCGCTGGGGCATCCAGGAGTCAAAAATCATGGTATGGCTCCTGGTAGAACACCATGATTGGAGACTACTGCAGGGCCAGCACCAGGGCTTGCAGTATAAACCAGAGGCCTGGGACAGTCTCGCTCGTAACCTCACCAGTGCCACAGGTATCCCCCGGACTGGTGAGCAGGTCAGGCACCACCATGCTGACCTGAAGCAGCGGAGGGGGGGGTGCACTGGAACAGTGGATCCAGGAGTCTTGGCAGATGCCAAATGCCCCAGGACTGAGTAAGTACTCATTCTACTAAGTAGTAAATAATTGCCTAGCTTGTGTATACTATGGCTAGGTATGACTAAATATCACTGCATTTCTCTGACAGCTGCAGCGGGCTGTGAACCAGCAAGCCCATCATGCTAGGCTGTAAAGGCTGTGTTGCGAGGCAGGTTAGTAATCAGTCTGCATGTACTATCATAACAAATAAATATAAGAGCCTTAGAAAGTGCTGTACCAATAGAAATAAATGTGTAATAGTCCGTGAATAAAGGTATAACCCCTGGATTGCTTCTGTTTACTCTTCTCTCATATGTTGGTGATCTGTTCCATACTATAAATAGTAATGTATCTTAAGCAGTGTCACTCACACCGTGGTATGCAGATAAAATGGGCATGAAGTCCTGCATAGCAATGTTGGAAGTGCCAAGAGGTCAGTTATATTGTACAAGTTAGGGAGACTTAGACAATAGTTGAAAGCTTTACATCAATTCCCTGATAGCACATTGTACTGTGATGTTAGCTATAATATTTTGTCACACACAGCAAGGGTTTGAATCCTGGGAGTGCTACTAAGTTGTATGCATAATCATACCCCACAACTGTACAGATTTTGATACAATGTTCAGATAGAAAGCTGCATGCATACTTGCACCCATCAACAATACAGAATTTGCTAGAATGTTCAAAATGTAAGTTGTATGCATAGTCATACCCCACAACTGTTCCAGTTTGTCTAGCGTGTCCAGATAAATGGCCCATATCACCAGCTTGGTACCCTGTTCCCCTGAAAATCCAATGTGATGTCCCAAGAATTGTAGGCAGCTGTCACTGACATATAACTGATATTCAAATGTGTACATAGTCAGAGAATGTATATGGAAACAAACCTGTCATTCTAGCACACCTCACCCAAAGTGTATGACAGCAATTCTCAACGTATGTTGCATTAACACCTGCAGTCTGTCATGCCTGTATGTAAGACACAGGTCACATATGTAATAATTTATTTTTTTTCAATAATCATTTTTATTGTTTTGCAAAACCATTATACAACATATGTAATAATTTATAAACATACCAGTGTACAATATAAGGCCATTGTGTAGTATAATAATACATGTAAGAGAAAGACCACTGCAGTGACGAAGAATGTTAGGAAAACTACAAGGATATATTAGTTGTTAATTGAACTCTCTTACCCCTACCATATGTGCATAATAACCCAATGATACTCCTCATCTGGTATGTGTACACTCCACACTTTTGTTGGGACATATGTCTTAATGGTTTATAAATATTCACATTTGTTTCTATGCATGTGCCATGTAAAAATACACCCATATGGTTGGCCTGTTGCCATCAATGAAACCTGCATGCTCCTGTAATGGCCACTGTTGTTCCATATATGCATGTGTTCTGCTTGCTCTGCTGGGTTAATGGGAATACCTATGCATGTTGTTATAACTAATCCTGAATGCTGTTGACTGTTACTAACGCATATCTGTCATAAACCTGTGACAACACAGCTTGTATGGGAAGGACGGTCCCAGTGGACCCACCTGTCCCACCTCAGCTGGCCATGGCACCGGGAACCAGCACATCTGGGGCCCAGCCTGGGACCTCCTCCTCCGTGGGACCTGTGCCAGCTTTGGGTGGAACCGCAGCAGGGGATGGAGCTCGCCCCACCTCGGAGCGGGCACGGAGGGGAACCTGTCACCCATCAACAGGTCTGGGCTGTGGTGCATAAAGAGCTCGATCTGGAGTATAAACAATAATGTAGTTAAGTGTAGTGTAGTGTAAGTAATCTTTCTTTGAAACACACTAGTAAATGTGGCAATTGTACTTGGTGTCACACTATTAATTTAAAAGAAGGGGTAAAATTAGACAATATAAATAGATCTAATATCAAGTTTCGTCAGGGGAATTGTAGATCTAAACTTTTAGTATATCTAGCTTTATGTGGTATATGTTCGGCTTTCTATATCGGAAAGACCGAAAAACAGTTAAACAAGCGTATTTATAATCATATGTACTGTATTAAAAAGAGAGATGAAAAGAATGCTTTATACAGACATATTAAAGTGGCGGGAGATAACCATTATTTTTTATTTTCTATTTTGGATATTATTAAGTTGGACCCAAGAGGGGGAAATTACAAAGGACATCTATCTTACAAGAAAATGTGTTGGCAATTATTTACTGATGCCTCCACCCCCCCCCCCCCCCCGGGTTGAACAACTTTATTTCCATCAAACCGCTGCTTAATCATGCTTGATTAATAATATGTAGGTTTTTATCCCAATTATTAGTAGTTGATAAGCGTAGGGAAATGTTTTTATGTTGAATTTTATATTTTATGTTTTAATGTTTAGATATATGAATAGTAATAAATTTGTCTGCTACAGCTTTAAATTTGGCTACATTTTTGGCGCCAAATAATTAATTTAAATGGCAACTGTTTCATTCATAGAATTTAGTTCTGAAGAAGCCCGTACTGTAAACGGGTGAAAGCGCTTAATTTTCAGGATGTTGTCAGCTGTTTTTTACTTCTGTCTTCATTAAATGTTGGATTATTTTAAACAGTCTTTTTGAACTGTTATTTAACAACAGTAAGGTTGGAGTTTCAGCATCTCAAGACAGCATAGTAGTTGGCATAAGCTTTATTCATTTGTTTGCTGGTTCAGTTGTTGTGCAAATGCCATTCTTTGACTGCGTTTGTACCCCCACGTGTGTCATATACTGCCCCTGTATGTGTCTTGTCTGTTTAACCTACCCAACCTACTTCCCCAAATATACCTACTACCCCTCCCCAACATCCCACTCTCATCTGATAAAATCTGAAAAAAAAGGTCAATCTGTTCCCACAAAAAATCTTGCCCCATACATAGCTGTCCATTTTGCACACTCGTCCACTGGACACACGTAATCTGGTCTAATTGGCATCTCAATTAATATATGTTGTCCACACCCCTCTCCCAGGGGTTTGAGGGTCCAAATGTACAGCTGTTGCTGTGGAAGAAATGGGCAGCTATGGACCTTTCCTATACCCTTCCTGCACATGCCTAGCTATTTTCCTTACTGTCTTTCCCTCTTTGTGCCTCGTTTTTCACCACTGTCCTGTCAACCCCTTTTTCTTTTCTTTTAAAGGAATTAGTGTGGGGTAAGTGGCAGTAAGCACTGTTAAGCAGAGGTAAGTGGGTTTGTGTGGGGGTAAGCTATGCCTACACAGGTTGAGAAATTCAAAGCTAACTGACTAAGAAAACATAAGCGGGGGTTGGCAGTGCTTACCGTCAAGCAAACTTGCTTACAACTGCTTAAAAGTGCCTTAATCACTCTGTAGTCAATGTCCCTTGTTCTTCCCAGCAACAGAATAAACTGCCTCTCCAAGGCTCGAACCAAAGACCCTGCACTCCATAGACAAAGTGATTTACCACTAAACCATGGCGGATATACATGACCTGAAGTTTTCACAAACATATCATGCAGCACAATCAGTCAACAGTACAGGAAATAAATGTATTATTATCACACCATATAACCTGTTAATGCAAGAAGTCTGGACAAAGTATGCCACACTGTGGGTACAAATAGGGATATATGTCAACTAATGCTCTGATACACTTAAAATATTGCTAGTTACATAGTTACACGTATTAGAACACATATGATGAAGGAGATGGTCTGAAACACAAAAGTGTTGCCACTAGTTACTGACATCAATGCTGCAATCATCCATGACAATTGCCAAGTGAATGAGGAACAGGCCAAAATATGAACCGAACATGCACGGACAGATATATATCTGTAAATGTAGACAGACAGCTATATGTAGATATATATTTATGTATGACTCAAATAATCATATAACATCAATTGTATATAGATACATAAATATATATATATATATATATATATATATATATATACACACACACACACAGATGTACATGTCTATAGATCTATATATCTCATATGGCTATATATATATATATATATATATATATATATATATGTATATATATATATATATATATATATAAAGTACATACACATATACAAACACAAAAGGTATCCGTAGCCATACATATGTAGAAGTAGTGTCGAAGTACTGGGTGCAAAGTATATCCCTCAGCCACAAGCCCTTCAACTGGCACCTGTGAAATGTGTAGTGTGGCAACCATTCCCACAAATGAGAATACTGACATTACACATATACCCACCCACAATTCAAAGGACATGACATGACACACAGGTATGCATACACAGATAACCTTTATTCCTGTACTATACAATAATGTATGCCAGTACTGACACCACATAAGGTTTGAAATATGTAATCAGTCATAAATGCAAGCAATGTGTATATATACCATACTATGCTGTCCAGGCCAAGGCCTTCAATTAGTACAACAGTAGAAGCAGGATCTGCCTTCAGGATACGTAACAATCAAAAATTACAGATGTAGTTCAGCAGCCTCCAATTACACCCTGTAGTCAAGCCCTGGAGGGAAAAGTAGCACTTGTGTTAATGTCACAGTATCTTGTACATAACATTGCTTAACCTAACATCTCACTATCACACTGAATGACCCTCGTCTTAACAGTTATATCCCTGAAAAGGTGCCATAGCCTAGGTTAATGGCATAGAACTCCTCCCCATAAAAGGCTGTACAAGGGCAAGGAACACTGTGTGCCACACACTTACCTCTGGAATTTACAAGGGCACATATGTGTTCTCCGGATGTTGCCCCCATATATATGGACTTGGCCCAACAGTTGGTGTGGGAGTCCATGACATGACTAGGATGATAGCAGTAATGCTAGTGGTAAATAATCATAGGCTATTACCTAACAACCCTTCCTGTATCACAGCAGGACAAAGACTAGCATATATGTGGAGGACAGAGGTAGGAACATAGGGCCATATTTGCATTATTGCTGTTACCATGGAAATTGCTGGTGTTACAGGATTCATTGCAGCATACCCTTATGCAGGGATATGACATTGAAATACAAATGGATGTAACCATGTACTGATAGCACTTAACAGACAGAATGCCACAGATATATCTGGGACAATACTTGCTATGCAGACAGACAACATTCCATGAAAAGAACCATGTACACAGAAACCCTGTAAGAAAAGCAAGATACATTGCATACAACAACACTACTCACACTGTCTGTAGGTCTAGAACCTTACCCAAATGTGGATTTGGCCTGTGTCTGCAGGTTCTGCTGTAAGAGGTATTGCTACCTGCTGTCAGTAACACTGATGTCCACACACAGGAAGGATGTCATCCATACTGTAAAGGTGAAGGGACAATGCCCACAGAAGGCAGCAATTTATAGTACAGGGTTGCCATGAGAGTGGTTATCTGAAGTACTACACAGCAAGCTGCATGCAATTAGTGGACACTGACTGGTGCAGAGGCCACCACCTGATCATGTGCAATACAAACAAAAGCATGCTGCAATCTATTCAAACCAGCTCAATTACTCTACTGGAGAGACAGAGAGAGAGAGAGGAAAAAAAAACCTTCAAGAAAGATCACAAAGCTCAGGGTTGTGTTACAGTGGAAACAACATAACACGTATGTGAAACAGATATGCATTTACTGGCATGTAGTATACAAAATAAAATAATAGGATGTATACTGTGAAAGGATGTATATGTGCCATCAGTACTTGTTCCTGTAATGATGTTGTGCTCAACAACTGCACTGGACAGTAGTGTCAATCCCTGTGGGTGGTGGGACATACCTGTCAAATGTGCAGACCAGCAGTGAATGGCAAATATGTGACCCATGATATCTGTGTTCTGTAAATTATTGTGGCCAACGGCTAGTGGGGGTATTAATACTGCCATGATAGACACATGGGTGAGAGACCACACCACCTGCAGGACAGTCATGTTAAAGTGTAGCATAGCATGCCCAACTACCATAGTAGTAGAATATGCTTATCTAAGGTTTGTCACCATATATATCCCCCTAATGTTAGTCTGTGTTCACATGTGACACCTGTCTGTGTTGCAGCAAGGCAGAACAGTTCAGCTGTGCATTAAAAAGGGTACATGAGTGTGGTCCAGATGTTCATATGCACCCCACATAAAGATACATATATGTGTGATACATATTCACAGCTGTGTATGTGTACAGAACCACAGACAGTTATACATTCATATAGGTATATAAACACAAAATTATATCTACACATATATGCACATAAGTATATATACATACATACATGTGTGTGTGTGTATATATATATATATATATATATATATATATATATGTCAGTACATGTCCCCTGTCATGACGTGTGAAAGAACATCACACATCAGTACACAGCATACCTACACACCAGTACATGGCTACAAGATGGAGTGTGGAATGTGGTGTGTAACCCATGTTGGGAACCCATTGCAATTGTATGAGAGTGGTGTTCCTGCTGGCAAATAACCCCTACAAATACTGGTGTGTAACTGTCATGGAACATATGTGGGCTGTAATCATCCACACAATCCCAGAACATGTCCAACAGCATGCATAGATATCCCCAATATCACAGAATGGCAGATGTGTAGCAATCACATAGCAGGCCTACCTCATGCATATGTGGAAACATAGTGGCAGTGCCAATGGCATGCAGGTGAAATACCCTGTAACAGCCCAGCAACTCTAGTCTCCCCACAGGGAGCATGTCTATAAACACATAGAAAGTGTTGTACAATACAATATATGAGCCAATGGTACACATACTGGGCATACATACTGGGCACATACCACTAGCACAGTGTGAACATTATGTTGGAGCTGATATGGTGGTGGGAGAATGATATGTGTACTGTATTATAGTAAACTTGACATATGAGTTGCTCAGACATATTTCCATCATTATATCTTTCAGGGAGTATGGCACACCCGAGGAATCCCGCCTACAGTGCTGCTGAGGAGGAGATTATAATCACCAGCATCATCCACAACTATCAGGTGTTGTTCTCACGGACAAGGCAGAAACAGCAGAAGAGAGCAGCCATGTGGACTGACGTGGTCTGCAGGGTGAATGAGTTGGGGATGCACAGCCGTACTTATGAGCAGGTCCGCCACCATTGTAGTGACCTGCTCTGGCAAGTACGTCACTGTGAGACTGCCGTGCGGGGTGATCATCTTGCAACGGGGGGGGGGGCATAACATCCATCATCCCCCTCACCAGAGTGGAGGAGATGCTCATGAGCTTGGTAGCACCTGCCCACCCGCAAGAGCTACAGACTTATACAGTCATGGAGGTGGTTGCTACACACACAGCAGACATGGAGCATGCAGGTTAGGTTCCAGGGCATATCAGTAGACTACTGTAGTGTATGCATCTGTACAGGTAGACCATGCATATGTGAGATGTGGGGTATGTTGCTGTGTAGTACCGATAGGCAGTAATTTATAATCTGTAGTACTATGGACTTCAGCTGTTGTTGTACTGTAATATTGCAGCCACCCTGTAGCAATGCCACAGCTATGGCCACTGACATCAACTCTATCCCATCTCAATGTAGGTACCTCTGGGATACCAGCAAGGCAATAGCTGGATGCTGGTGAGTATGGTTTAAGGTTATGATTGGCAATTCACTGTGCATGTAATAGCTAAGGTATAGGCCATGTACACATCTAACACACCTACCCATAATGTATGCTGTACATGTGCACTGACACAGCACACACCTCACTAATGGGATTACCAGCCTCAAACACATGCAATACACAGTCCATCTCAGACAACTGTGGCTACACTCCAGTGCACATTGCCCAGGTACAGCTGACATCTGCCCAACATACACAGCTATGTCATACACAGAGCAATTGAACATGCCACATATAAAGACATCCCACTCCCTCTGCTAAAACATGGTCCAGGGTCCTAAACCTCATCAACACATTACACAGAACATACTGGAGAAATAGTGCCCTGTCCTGAGGAATCCCCACACTCTGGAACGGACTACCCATACATGTCAGGCAATGCTACTCATTGGCCCTCTTTACAGAAACACTTGGCAATTGGATGGGAAATGGGGAATTCACCCTGGGTAGTATGTCTGTGCCACAGCCTGACAGGGGCACAGGGGAATAACAGTGGGTTGTGCATGGCTGGAATCCCCTGTGGCTAGGCTTATGTAGGCCCCAGGACCAATAGACCAGTACTCACCTATGAACCTATGTGTACCACAGGCAATATCAGCCAGGGCTCAATCATGGTCAATAACGGTCTCTACACTCACCATAGGTGCAGTACATTGTGTCTGTGGTCTGTCTAATGGTAGTCTATCACTCATACATGCACCACTGATGATGACATATGTGACTACACATCAGGCATTCACTAAACATGTATCCACATGTGATCCAGAAACACAGAGGCTGTGAGCAGCAGAGGAAACAAAACTGACATACACATACACATCCTGCAATGGTGTATACACCCATGAGCTATGGTGCACAGTACATGCCAGGTTGCTGAACAGATGCACAGCAATGCTGTGGACATGGGTGCAGTGAGTTCCAGGGGGAGGGCCATCACCTAGAAACAGAAGCCATGCATCACAGCCATGTATAATGCTGGTAATGGAGATTAACTACAGTTGCACTGCATGCTGTTGAGCGCCACATGTCCTGCATGCTGACGTGTGTAATTACATGTATGTGTGTGATACTGTACTGCATCATCGCCTGCTATTGTGTGTGATATGGGGGTGCGGAAGCTGTCTGTAGGTGCTGTCTGGTGGAGTGTATGGGTTGCCATGTATGTCGACTGCATGTGTGTATGTCTGTGTGTGTGGCCATGTCTGCAGATGTGCATGTGTGTGTGTACTGTTTAGTGATGGTGTACAGGTCTTACAGTCTGTTCCTTGTTTTCCCCTTACAGTTGGCGATGTGGGGCTTGGTCCCCCCCACAGGGAATCTGATGTCACTGATACAGACAGTGACCATGAGGATAGGTGTGTTGAGGCACAGGAAGGGTCATCAGAGGCTGCCGCTGGGCCACCAATTGGCAACCCACACATATCCATCCCCATCCACGCACACAGTCTCTTCATACCTCATCACCATTTGCCTTAGCTGAGGGACAGCCTATGGCTGGCATTGGCCAGGACAGTGTGGTATCTATGGCACATGTGTAAGGACACAGCAGCCATAACCAGATGTCTGACAGGGTATCACATAGACAGATTTTTAGGGGTGCTCGTCGGAGCACTGCTGGTCATCATGCCCCTGGCAGATGTGCCACATCTATTGCAACCACATGCATGTTCCAGACTGTCATAGAGGAACAGGCACGAATGGAATGGTACACCAGGCAGGATCTAAGGATGCAGAGGGCTCATCACACCTCTGTAACTGACAGCATCCATGACCTAGCAAGTGCCATCCGTAATTACACCGAGGTCATAGATAGACGGTGGGGTGAGACATTGGATCTCATCCACAATGTCATGTCCATGCATCAGTACAGGGCGGGATGGTTGCGATGGCCACGTGGATGTTTGGCAAAAACACCAGCAGCTGGAGGTTGCTGTGGGCATCCGTTCCCATAGTGGCAGTACCAGCCCCAGCACTGTGGGGGGGGCTGTCCACAGACCATCATAGCAGACCATGTGCACGTGGCCCTGGCCAGTCCCAGGAGGGACCTGGATCCAGTGGACATCTGTCAAACTCGGGGACAGTACTCGGTCTGGCTTTGTACCTGATACTGCCTGTAGCACTCCTGCCAGGCACAGGTCCCATGTCCATGGCCGAAGATGGTGAACTGCAAACCCTGCCAGGTACACTCTACAGCTGTCTCACAATTCCCTGTATAGGACAGCCACATGGAGGAACTGTTTGCATGCAGACACACACACATAAACAACGAACGCAGGGCAACCACATACCTGCACACACGACATTACCAGTGGCCCATAACAGTACTATGCCCCTTCACACAGACACACATGTTGCCAATTGTATGGCTCAGCCTAGGCCTCTGGCAAACCAACAACACACCCTGTGCATATGATGATACCTGTGCCACTCCCTGACATCCATAACATCGATGCAGGGACAGGCTAACATGGTAATGATGCACAGGGTGACTGTACAACAGTATAGCAATGGAATGATGTGTAGCATGTTGTCAGCAGTAAAGTGAAATGCTAATATCTTGGAAGGTGTAGCCATGATGCACCATAGCTGTAATTAACAATGTTGTATTGTTGTCACCAGTATCTATTCTGATTGTGTTGTGTTTGTCCATGTGTCACATGGCTGATGGGTGTAGTGATGTCAGCAGACCTTCTACAGTGGACACCAGTAAGTGCAGTGGGTGGTACACATGCCATGGCTGGGCACAACACAGTGTCTTTGGTCTGGATGCAGTGCATATACAAGACTGTACACATGGAGGTATGTCCCCATGCAGGTAACACATCTGTTGCACATGTAATCCCAATACGACAGGATAGGCACAACCACACAGTGCTATATATGCAGTCTGCAATGTGGATGACATTGAACATGCTAACAGCAGGGTGTATGTCCCTCTCCACACTCTACTGTGATCCTCACCTAAGTAACATGTGTGTGCCAATGCCGATGGCATAGCCCTACCCTTAGGAGGGTGTGAGGTGCTCAACTACTGTGAATGGTGTAAACAACAACTAACAACCTGATTACATACACTGTACAGTATTACAGACAGCTATGTGGGGGGATAGACACAACAGCCACACACAGTGAGTTATAGCAACCCCAGTAGTGCTGCACACCTCAACAGGGTGGAGGAGGGCATTGACACATCTATGACCTGTGAGAGACTGTATGTCCACGGGATAGCACCTGTGGAATGTTGGCATATGCCAAGCAGTCCTGGTGGAAACATTCTGTGAACGGATGTAGATCCCTTAACAACTACACACATTCCTACATGTGGGATGGTGTACAAAAGCCTGCTATGATCTACATAGGCAATGTACACCTCCTAACCCTCATCTACACCTATCATGATTGGGTAAAGGAGGTATACCAGGTTCAGGTTGTATTCTCTGCCCTTGACATGTCCAACATTGGTGGGGTCCTGTGTGTTGAGATTACCAGTGACATTGGCCATGGGTTCATTGTTGATATGTTATATGTCTCTGCAGACCAGGGTCATCAGGCTACTAGGTGGTAGTTTCCAGCTAACATGGTGGATTTGTGGTCATCCCTGCCAGCATTGGTGAATCCATTGTCAGGTGTAGGGCTATTGGATCATATGAGATATCCCAGCTACTTACTGCACCTGCCCAGGGGGTTCCTCCAAGCATGACACGTCACTTGATTGTACTGCATGATATGTTAGTAATGCCAGCCTTACATCCTACAGGTGGGATGGAGTGCTGTTAACATGTACTGCCCTTGTCATGTAGGGTCCTGCTTATGGGATCTGCTAAGGTTGGTATTGTATTGCAGGCCAGACGTTTTTAGCTGTGGGGGGGAATACCTATCCATGCCAGATGTATGTTGTTTGGGTCTCTCAAACCCATCAATGGACGTGGACATATATGTTGTGGTTACGTTCCCAGTTCCATCTACAGATGTATGTCCATATATACCTATATTGATATATATGTGTTCACCTTTAACAGGGAGATGAGCATTCCTTCAAACGGCCCTTTCTGCAAACCAAAAGGACTAACCCATCATTTCTTACTGTACCACAGTTAAAAACACTGCAGTCCTAAAGGCACCTTCTCTAACTCTCAAACTGCAAGTTGGAATACATATCGTAATGCCGGGGGGCATGCCTCCCTGCACCCCCCCTCTAGGGGGCTGGGTCCCCCACAACCCCCCTACTGTGATGTACTAACTCCTAGTATGCACTACAGTGGGGATAGGCAATTATTCCCCATCCCCAATATAGTGGCATCCGCAACCAAATTGCCTAATCTGCAATGAGCGAATGCATAGTGACATTCGCTCATTGCACATTCGATGTATGTATTGCAGGACTGTGCAATGTTGAGGACATACTTTTGGCCTTCCAGCTTTCGGATACATGGATTTCTCCTTTTGAATGGTGAGCCATATATATGATGACATATATGCATTCCTAGTGCTGTATATATGTGGACATGTGGATATATACAAATATATCTATGTTTGTATGAGTATCTATGTATATATGCATTTATTGGCTTATATATATATATATATATATATATATATATATATATATATATATATATATATACATATATGCCTATATCTACATATATAGATATGTTATATCCATTTATATATATATATATATATATATATATATATATATATATATATATATATATATATATATATACACACACACATATACACACATACACACACACACACACACAAATACATCTACATGGTGTAATACATTCCCTGTAGTGTTGTATACCTGGGCTGGATGATGTGTATGTGAAAACATCTTGATTATGCATATCTGCCATGGCTTAGTGGTAAGTCAATTTGTGTATGGTGTGCAGGGTCCTGGTTTTGAGCCTTGCAGGAGCTGTTTATTTCGCTGCTGGGCAGAACACACAAACCTGCTTACAACTGCTTTAAGGTGCCTTAATCACTCTCTATCCAATGGGCTGTGTTCTGCCCAGCAACAAAATAAACAGCTCTTGCAAGGCTCAAACCAAGGACCCCGCACACCCTAGACAAAGTGATGGACCACTAAGCCATGACAGGTACACAAATATTCAATGTTTCAGAAACATATCAGCCAGTCCTGTCATGCAACAGTACAGAGAATGTATACCAACATCTAGATATCTGTGTGTGTAACTATTTTGCAACCTTAAAAGATGCAACATACCCATATATGTATAGATATACATGTATATAAATATGTATGTTGTTTTACTTACTCTGTATACATATATATCACTATCTATGCACATATACTTATATATCTGTTAGCAGATAAATATTTCTATATAGATATATATGGTATATGGCCATACATCTGTAGATAGCAATTGCAGATTAACAAATACACCTATGTCCACATGCACCGTTAATGGGGTTGAGAGGCCCCACACACTATACGTCTTGTATGAATAGGCAACCCCCACAGCCAAACACATGCACCCTGCAATACACTACCAAGTACAGTCTGCCTCCCATAGGACATGTAATATGTGGAAGCCATCAATGTCCCCAGGATACAGATACACAGACACATATATGCAGATACAGATATATATATATATATATATATATATATATATATATATATATATATATACATGCGACTATACATACACATGCAGATATATGTACAGTAAGATACATATATAGGAGGTGCACACAATATGGAACAGCCACTATGCCTACAGTTAACACAGAAACAACCTGACACTGTATGGGCGACAAATACTAATGTCAATCATTGCCTGCAACATATACCCATAGAAATGTTATAGGAAAGACACCACACACACTTTTACATACATGGGAATCCTTTAATTGTGTACTATAACAGCTCTATATGCCATATCATATAGTTGTTCAAATACTGACAACCATATAAACAGAGTACTGCAACTGTGAAACAGTTACACTAATACAGTAGTCTGGAAAACTTCACAGCTGTTGCTGTCCAGGCCAAGCCCTTCAGAGTGTACAATAGTGCAGACACACTGGGCCACAAGGTACCACACAATCAACAGTATGTACTGCAGGTGTGTAGTTCAGCCTCTATTTACACTCTGTACAAACTCCATAGGAGGTAAAGACATTTTGTGATCAAATGGGTTGTACCAGGTACATAACAAGGCATAATGCACAGAACAGTCTGTATGGCAGGAGGCAGTAGGCTTTCAGTACCCCTAGTCATGTAAGTAATGTCAATATAGGTGGAGTATACGGTACTGTACATCCACATATCTTGTGGCAGCTCACCCCTGATACCCCCACATTTTGTAACAGCCTAGGACATTTATGGTGCTCCTCACCTAGACTCAATAATACAAGCCCATATACCACTGTTACATACACTGGCCTCTGCAGTGCATAAGGGTGCACACGTGTTGTGTAGGTGATGCGCACACATATATGGCCACAGCCTCATTATATGTTTGGGGGATACAACAGCAGTGGCATTGTGATATACTCACAGCCCACTACAGAACAACCCCCAAAAGCATGACATATGTGCAAAGCTTGGTATGTAGATGGGGGACAGAGTCTGGAACACAGGCACATATGTGAAACACTGTTGCCATACACTAAGCAAGGTGCTGGTGTTATAGGATAGTCTGCGACATACCCTTAGTCAGGGAATTGAGGTTAGATATAGACATGGATGTAGCCATGTACTGAGAGCATGCAACACACACACACTGCCAGTGTAATATCTGACACAGGACCTGTGTGGTGGACGGACAACACGTGATAGGCATACCTCTGTCCAGCAAGAGGTTAGGCCCACAGTAGTGAGCTGTGCAGAGAGACTGCATTCCAAGGTACACTAGTATGTGCACACACACCCTGTAAAACCAGTACTATGCAAAGCATTGCAGAACTCTACCCACAGTCTGTCTGTAGTTCCTGATACTCCTACAAATATGTGTCCACTCTGAGTGTGCAGGTTCTCCTGTAAGAGGTATTGCTACCTGCTGCCTGTATCACTGATGCCCACACACAGGATGGATGTCTATCACACAGGAAATGTAAATGGACCATGCCCACATGCTGTAGGGATTTATAGTGGATGGTTGCCATGACAGTGGTAATTCAATGTAGTACACGTGTAATTATATATATATATATATAAGTATATGTGCATATATTTCCACCATATGTCCTGGACATGAAGTGTAGCCGTGCACCAGCCCCTACAGTCCCAAAGTCGTAGTGCAAGGGGATGACAGGTATGCATAGCAGGTATATTACTAGACTGTTGCTACTGTTATTGGGATTGTCTTCACAGACGTGGTGTGTGTGGATACTGACATCTGCCTATAACATGTGTGCCATTGGCTACTGACAGACATCCTAAGTAAATCATTGTAAGGTACCACTGCTAGCATGTAATGCCCCCTGTGGAGTGCAGCATAGATATTGGCCACTATATGTGGAACTTTGGACACACCCTCTACACTCCAGAGGTATACACATGATACCTTAGTGCACCACATGTATACAAGGCCTGACAATATGGACATAGACAGCCATGTAGATGGATATAACACATAATGACTGGTATACATTTGGCACCATAGGTGTTGGATTCACACACCCCTGTCTGGCCTGACACTTAATGAATGCTGGTACAGGGGTTCCATGGACACATACCACCCACTAGATATTGATATACATCTGTACAGCATCCCACTGCTTTGTCTGACATAAATGTCATTTAAGGGGGGCCCAGCAGCAGTACATCTGGCAAGTATCTGCACATAACATCCCACTGGTTAAGCACACTAAGCTGCTAGGCATGTAACAATGCACTGTGCAGGCGACAGACAGACTGCCTCAACACTAGCCTACATCTCGTATGGGGTAATGCACATGTACCTGCATATATAGCAGGCTCAACAACCATGTCATAGCACAGGGTTAGATACACCTGTGTAACAGTGCATAACCACAACCAATGTGAATACAGCCACAGCCACATATGGTAAGCTAGCATAATATTACAGTATATGGACTATCTGTTCTACACCATCCTCATATGTGCCACTTACAGAATGACCCTACATATACTGGTCTACTACACAGTTTGTTATGATGGCTGTCTGTTGTATGGGACATGTGTGTGTATGGTCCTACAGACATGTACGGCAAAATGGTACCATATAGTGGGGCAGCATGTAACATCTGAGAGGAGGAGGGCTAGAACAATGACATTTACCACAGTCTGTACACAGGCTGAAGTACATATTAACAATACACAGACTGCCCGACATTCACCATCACTACCTAGACCTCAGTACTGTACAGTTATCCATAGAATGACCAGCTTATGTCATGAAATATAACCACTACTGTACATGACATGTGTATCAATCTGCTATATCACTGGCTTGTTTTCAGATATGATGACAGTATTTATGGTGTACAGCACATATGCACCACTTCATGCACGCCATATGTACAAAGGTTGACAGAGGTGTGGCTGACAGCACATACACAGGGCCAGTATACATATGTTGCTGTGATAACCTCATATATTTTCCATTGTAACAGGGTTTGTTGCAACATATGTCCTATGAGGGATATGAAGTCAGTAACTGTCACGGCCTTCACCATCTACAGACTGCAGTCCTCACACTACCTTCTGCATTCCATAGATTGATGCACTGTGGCTAACACATGAAACCATAGGCACAACACTGCCCAGTCTCCAGATAACCCTGCAGATGGGGATTCCTCATATATATACATGGAACTGACATGGGAGATATTGTGACATGTATGACAGGCATATCCAGACAAACACTGTTAAACCAACATTACTCCAAATGCAGTATACCAGCACTTACAGTCTATAGTCAGGTCAGGCACATCCCCCTCCTGTTGGTTGCCCTCTTTCCACAGTGTATGTTGTTAGAGGTAAATCCCCAATCCATCTGGGATGCTGTTTGCCAAACATCAAATCTAGTTCCTGCTCACAGTGACTGCAAAGGCCCAACACCACCATGATGTTCCTAGGTATTGGAGTGTGTTTCCATACAATTGGCTATGGGAATGTTACCACAGCTGTTCCACATGCAATCAGCTAGGGGAGGGCTGCAATCCATGCAGAGGCCATCAGCTGATCATGAGCATCACGTAAAATACACATGCTGCTGCCTAAGCAAGGCAGGTGTGGGTCTCCACACCCACCAGAGAGGCAGTGAGGGAGGTAGACAGAGGCAGATACATGTCAGGGAGGGTTGGGTGGGTAAAACTGAAGCATTTTTGTGTCACACACCTACCAGCACAGGGTATCAAACCCCCGACAACTATGTAGTGCTATCACAGTTCAGTGCAGTTATTGGATGCACCACATGGGTTACCTGATGTGGAGCACTCAGAACATATATGTGAGGGTGAGTGACATCTGGAACAGGGATACGGTAGATATACAGTAGGTGTTGTACACGTGCCTGTCTGCATGAACAGATGCCAGAGTCAACACAGGCACACTCACACAGGGACGCACACACAGTAACACACTTGGCAGGGCCAGGAGTGCAACTCATCAGTAGTGGGATTGCCACAACACATCAATGTGCAGGTATCACATGCACCACACGGGTCATACGGAGGCCGTATGGGCAAAGAGTATGAAGAGATGTCAGACATAAGACAGCATGCTTCAGTATGCCCTGGGGGGTTGTAGTGAGTGTGGATGTGGACATACGCACCATACAATACACACACATGAACACACAGTCTGCCAGTTCTGACACGCATGGGTGCATGTCTACATGGGTGTGTGGTGGTCAACTGTTCCAGCAGGCTGTACAAGGGCAGGCAATGGGTATACCATGGCATCAGGCCACATGACAATGGTCTGCATTGTGGCTCAGGCCTGTAGTTACCGCATTTGCCCACACAGGTGGGTATTGCATCCCCCATCCAGTCAGCTGGGTGACCTATTGTGTGTGGCCAATGCTGTACACCACATGCCATGTATGTGTTCCTTATTCCATGACATGGATGGTGTCTGGGATGTGCACACCTCCCACATGCATGTACAGTGACATGTGGAACTGTACCTGGGGTGTCTGGCCCATTTTGTGAACACAGATTATCATCAGATATGCCAGTCTTGCCCACTTGTGGCAGGAACTGGTAATGTGCAGCAGGTTTACCCTTCACCTACATTGATAGCATGCCAACAACATTCCCTGATGTCAGTGTCATCTGTCCACACAGGGCATGTTGTCAGGCATGGTATGTCTGTTGTGAGTCACATGTGAAGGCACCACAGGTGGTGCAGGTGTCCATTGGGTAACATAGTGGAGGTGCACTGTCTGCATGTACATGCATATTGGACAGATGGGCAGTGTGACATGCCCTCTGTAGCCCACTGCTATCACTGCATAGTTACTATCAGTGGCCAATATGCAGTGTACTAAACACATAGGCTGTTGTCTAGGCATGTATGTGCATATGACACGGGTTGAGTGTGTGCTCTGGATAATAGTGGAGTTGCTCATTTGGATTGGCTGGCCGTGATGTCACATGTATGGGCATGGCTTTGCACCCCAGCCTCCCAGCTAATTTACATCTGTTATCCCTGTATGGTTGACATTGTGATATATAGTAGGGTCACCATAAAAGTTATGAGCAATACCCCGACCACACTGGCCACACACTCACCTCTTCACAGGATATGAGTTACACACACACACACACACACACACACACACCTGTCATGTCTTGGAGTTGAACCCCTACCTAACTAGTTTATTACACTAAGCACTACGCAGTTATAGTACACGCCACAGATATTACTGGAGTACTTCTTCCCCAAAGGTGTATTCTACAGTGACTGACAGCAGGATTACCAAAGTAGGGCAGTTCACCTGTACTGCGATTGACTTGCCTAAAATGCATTGCTCCCTACACAAACAGTGAGACACGCACAAAACATCCACAACTGTCTTGTGTGGGTATAGAACCCCTGACCAAGGCCTATATCACACTACAGCATGGAGCAGTTATAGGTCGCACCACAGGGATTACAGGGAACTTTCTCCCCAATGTTGTATTTCACAATGAATGAAATCAGCAGAATTGGCAAAGTAGGGCATTTGAATTGTACTGTGAGTGGCCTATGATGCATTGCTCCATACACAGACATTGAAACACATGCAAAACATCCAGAACTGCCATGGGTGGTGATGGAACCCTACCACTGTTCTAAATCACACTACAGCAGTACACAGTTACAGGATGCGCTACAGACATTACTGGGCTATGACTTTCCCAGAGGTGTATTTCTAGGTGAGTGACATCAGCAGCCTTGCCAATGTTGGAGAATATGAATTGTAAGGAGTGTGTGTGACCTAAAAAGCATTGTTCGTCACTCAGTCATAAACAGACAGACACACAAAGACACACAGATTCACACACAAATTTTCCAAATCTGGGGTTAGATCACCTACCTAATTACTTTATCACACTACAGCAGTACGCAGTTGCAGGATGTGCTATGGAGATTACTGAGTTATGATTTCTGCAGAGGTTTATTTCTAGGTGAGTGACATCAGCAGCCTTGCCAAAGTTATGTATATGGACTGTACGGGGTGTGAGTGGCCTAAAAAGCATTGTTGTCTACTCAGTCAAACACACACAAACATTCACACAGTTGCCAGGTCTGGGGTTAGAACACCTACCTAATTACTTTATCACACTACAGCAGTACACTGTTACAGGGCATGCTATGGAGATTACTGGGCTATGATTTGCCCAGAGGTGTATTTCTAGGTGAGTGACATCAGCAGCCTTGCCAAAGTTGTGTATATGAACTGTACGGGGTGTGAGTGGCCTGAAAAGCATTGCTGTCTACTCAGACAAACACACACACACACACACACACAAGCACACAGTTGCCAGGTCTGGGGTTAGAACACTTACCTAACTACTTTATCACACTACAGCAGTACGCAGTTACAAGACGTGCTACGGAGATTACTGGGTTATGATTTGCCTATAGGTGTATTTCTAGGTGAGTGACATAAGCAGCCTTGCCAAAGTTGTGTATATGATCTGTACGGAGTGTGAGTAGCCTAAAAAGCATTTCTCTCTATACAGTCAGAGACAGAGGAATACGCACACAAACACACACTCACACAGTTGCCAAGTCTGGGGTTAGGCCTACTACCTAACTAGTTTATCAGTATAGCAGTACCCAGTTATGGGACGCGCCATGGGGATTACTGAGCTACAGCTCTCCCACAGGTGTATTTCACATTGGATGACATCAGCAGGCTTTTCATGATACTGCTATGTGGAGGGCAGTGTGTGCATGGGCCATAACTGATTCATGTAGGGGTTGTCATGCCGCATGCAGGCACACATGGGGTCATATGCCACAGGTACGTGTATACAGCTACTAGGTGACTACTTCCTTGTACAGTCATGTTGCACAGCTGGCACGTGCAACATGCCGTCATGCTGACAGATACTGGTGGCTAGTATCTGCAGTGAGTGACACCTTCACCTCGTGTTTAGGGCCCTTTGGCTGTGTGCTGGGTGGGACAGGCCCAGATGGCTCCTTGCCACGGTCACCCTCTTCAGCACATCTATGTCCGTCTACCTGTGGCTTATTATAGTGTGTTGTCCTTACATATATGTCTGTATTCCTATCCACTGTGTGTGCAAGGCAGGAGTGGTGCATACTGACATGTGTCTACACTAAGAACTGTAACTGCCAGATATGTCTGGTCCACTGGTGTTTGCTGACATGGACTTCATGTGTTTAAGTGTGTGAGCATGCGCAGTATGACCTTTCAGTATGTTGTTGACTAACATTACCTTCATTCCTCTAAGTCTGTGAGCATGCCCAGTATGGCCATCTATATTGCATGTGTGGATCAAGTCCAGGTAGTGTGTACTGCGGTGCTGACCTTTGTGTTGTACACCGACAGGTATCATACTGTGTCTGCGGGGTATCCTTCGGTCATTTGGCATCGACTGTTGCTACATTTCTGCATAGCGGGAGGGGACACCTGACTGTTTCTACATTTCTATACAGGGGAGGGGGGGCACACCTGACTGTTACTATAAATGTACATAGGATAGTGGGGCACACCTTACACTTTGCTAGGACTGTACTGGTATGTTGGGTACAGCATCTCAGTCTGTAGTCTTACCTATCATGCTGGCTAGAGGCATACCAGTGTACTACAGATCTTAGCTTTCACTACCTACATATTAGTTTCTGACGTCCTAGCTTTCACAACTTACATCCAACAGGCTGGCCTGCTGAAATTGTCTGTGTAGGCCTGAGGTAGGGGTTACCCATGGGGCTCATTCAAAGGCCATAGTACAGCATTTTTTTGTGTTGTCTACACCTATGCTGCTGGATGTGACTGTTGTGGGTATGTGCCTCCCCAACTGGCATGTGTGAGTCACTTACCTTGTAGGTGTCCTAGTATTGAGGGTGATGCTGCAGGGCTGCCTATGTCGGATGCACATAGTACACTCCCTATATATGGTTGAGCACAAGTAGTTCCATGTTTGGCATCCCTTTTACTGTATGTGCGAGTTGGAGAGAGGTGTCATTCCCTGGGTCCCTACTGTGTCAGTGCATGTGCTATATATTGCCTCTTTGCCAAGGCCAGGGCATACTGGGCACGCCTCCTTCTGCCTACTGGAACAGGCTCAGGTTGTTCCTCCTCCGAGTCACTCTGCACCTGTGCAGGCCTTGGCACTGGTGGGTGGCTGTGTGGCCCTGCCCCATGCTGTTCCTGCTGCAGCTGTTTCTGCAGGATCATATTGTGTAGCATGGCACATACAAGGACAATTTGGGTACATGTAGTTGGCGAGTACTGCAAGGCTCCACCGGATGTGTCCAGGCACTGGAACTGTGACTTGAACATCCCAAACACATGCTCTATTATGATTCATGTTTGTGCGTGTGCCTCAGTATGGAGTTCTTGTTTGTGTGTGTGTGCATTTCTGATGGTTGTCATCAGCCATGGCTCCAGTGCGTATCCAGCATCCCCCACTTGGTGACTGTGTGGGATATCCCCATTGGCAAATGTCTGGTACAGCTGCATCAGATGCCAGATGTGGGAATCATGGTAGCTTCCAGGGCAGCCAGCACACACATTCATTATTATGCCCTGGGCATCACACATGACCTGGCAGTTGATGGAGGGGAAGCCCTTGCAGTTGATGTAGACCCTACCCCGCTCACTTGGTAGTGCTTTAATGCATATGTCCATGCAGTTTATTGCGCCCACTACCTCAGGGTATTCTGGTATATGGTGGAAGAGATGCATATTGCTGGCCAACGCCTCATGGGTGATGGGGAAATATATGTGCTCACCGACATGTGCTGACATGCCATCCAGGAACTGGTGAAGTAGCCTGGATGTTGATGCCTGTGAAATCCCAATCATATCCCCAGTTGGCCTTTGGAAAGTACCTGTAGCTAGTATTCTTAGGCCTACACATACCTTGGTATCCACTGGGATGGGTTCCCCTCTGTTAGTTCTGCGTGTCAGGCGTGGCCGGCCAGCTCAACAATTTGCTGTAGGAGGTCCCTGTCCACCCTATAGTGCTCCACTATCTCCAGCTCATGTAGCCCTTGGTAGGTTACCCTGGGTCTGTACACTCTTTTCCGTCTGCTAACTGTAGGTTGCTCAGCAGCATTCACATCCTCACCACCCTCAGCCTCTTGCACATGCTGGTTTATTATAGCAAAAGCAGCCCCTAACATTTTTTCTGTTGCTTTCATTTTGTAAAATTTCCCCGTCTGTATACACCGGTGGTGCAGAGGTTTTCAGAAAAACAAGGGGGAAAGGTGCTTGCATAGTTTATAGTGGTGTGCTGGGCTAGGTTGGTCTGCTGCCTGTGTAATTGGCTGCTTCTGATCCAGGTGAAAGCGCTTGATCTCATATGTTTTTCGTCTTTTATTTTGAATAAATTTGGCAGTGAGCTACTGTTGAACTGGTTCGCTTTTCTCCTTTGCTCTGGATTTTGGTATTCATTGGCTGCTTCTAATACATTTCGCCTATCAGCTAAGCTAGTTCTCCGTGATTACCTTCCTACTGCTGTTTTCCCTTCCCATTGCCTCCCTGTTTAGGTTCGTGTGAAACGGAGTGCTCAAATGTGTACAGAGCTGCTTTTTTCTGATTTAACTTAATTTTTCTTCCTGTAAAACCCGGTGTGTGGCGCGCACACCCGCTTACACTTTGTAAAGAGTGCTAGGCAGGTTTAGACACACTCCTAGTTTAGCTGTGCTAAGCTATTAGCAATCCCGAGCCACAGGTCTCCAATCCACTTACAGTATATGCCTGACACCCCCCCATGATGTCACCTACATCCTAGTCTTGCACCCAGCTATTTATACTCTTACACTCTTGGGACCTGCCTCACACCCTGGGAAAATCTGGGATTCACTAACCTTTCCCTCATTTGCATAGGATTGCCTGCTAATGCATTTACATGTCCCACACTGAGCCTCCACCATTAGCAACCATTACTCACTGGCCAGGTTGTCTTCTGCCTGCCATTGACTTGCATGGCAGAATACTGATTTTAGTTAAAATGTTTATTTTAAGTTTATTTTATTATTTTCTCCCCGATCCCATTTACGCGTCGCTGCTCTATGCTTAAACAGACGAAATCGGCGAATAAAAATTAAAGGTTGTTTATTTGTTTTTTCTAACAGTATGCAATGCCAATGGCCTTCTACTTGGCCAAGGTAAAGTAAAACAAAAAACACTCGATAGCTGAAGAGAGTGCCTGTAGTGTGAAACAAGCAAAGTAATAGAAACCAGGTCCTCTCACCACGAAAAAAGTCAAGGTCTCAGTAATAAATACAAACGAAATATGCATAAAAAAGTCTAATAATCAACCAAAGGTAGTCCAGTAATAATCCAAAAAAAGAGATTTTATTGAGATGTGAGCGCTTTCGCGTAGTACCTACTACGCTTCATCAGACAATATAAAATTACTTAAAACTTCCACTTTATATACCAAAAAAGGCGCCAAAATTAGTATTTGCAATTAATTAATTAATTAGATAAAATACACTCAATTAAACACAGTTAGGTTTAGTTCACGTTCAAATAAAATCAGGCTGAAGCATCATATTTTCAATTCATATGGACAACAGTAAATGTCAACTAACTAGTGCTATACATTCCATTCAAAAGATGCTGTCATCCAGAATTCCATGAATTACGAAAATATATTTTTAAGTAAAGCGCTATAATATATAATAAAATTCTCATCAGCAAGTAACCATGAAATAAATGAATAAATAAATAAAGAAAGGGGGGGGGGTGTCAGGCACATAGCATTTTTACCATTTATAGATAACCAATAATAATAAATTGAATGCATAAAATAAAATAAAATGTAATGTATACATAAAATGTACAGGAACAGTCATCAATCAAAATCAATTAATATCAATAAAAACACATTGATATTAATTTAAAAGTTATGAATAAAGATGTATATATATCTAAATAAATAATTTAAATGAATTAATTAATGAATTATCAATATTTAATAAATAACATTCATTCATAAATAAATATATATATATATATATATATATATATATATATGTATATATATATGTTCAAATTATTAATAAAAGCATTCATTTAATATAAATCATTATCAATTTATCATTTAGATAAATAAATAAGTAAATAAATAAATAGATTAAGAAATATATAAAGTTCGTAATATATAACTAGTGTGTGATGAAATAAAGTATTATAAACCAAATATCATAGAGTAATTAGTAACTGGATAACTATAAAGGATATGGTTAGAATATATCCATGATATGATCTTATATATATGTATACATCTATGAATAAAAAGAAATTTTTTAAAATATATAAAAAGCATGTGTACATGATTCTAAGAATACGAAACATAACTGTAATGAGATGTTTACAAGTATATGTTTTCTTAGAAATATATATATATATATATATAAATAAATAAAGAAAGGGGGGGGGTGTCAGGCACATAGCATTTTTACCATTTACCATTTATAGATAACCAATAATAATATTATTATTGGTTATCTATAAATGGTAAAAATGCTATGTGCCTGACACCCCCCCCTTCTTTATTTATTTATTCATTTATTTCATGGTTACTTGCTGATGAGAATTTTATTATATATTATAGCACTTTACTTAAAAATATATTTTCGTAATTCATGGAATTCTGGATGACAGCATCTTTTGAATGGAATGTATAGCACTAGTTAGTTGACATTTACTGTTGTCCATATGAATTGAAAATATGATGCTTCAGCCTGATTTTATTTGAACGTGAACTAAACCTAACTGTGTTTAATTGAGTGTATTTTATCTAATTAATTAATTAATTGCAAATACTAATTTTGGCGCCTTTTTTGGTATATAAAGTGGAAGCTTTAAGTAATTTTATATTGTCTGATGAAGCGTAGTAGGTACTACGCGAAAGCGCTCACATCTCAATAAAATCTCTTTTTTTGGATTATTACTGGACTACCTTTGGTTGATTATTAGACTTTTTTATGCAGATTTTGTTTGGATTTATTACTGAGACCTTGACTTTTTTCGTGGTGAGAGGACCTGGTTTCTATTACTTTGCTTGTTTCACACTACAGGCACTCTCTTCAGCTATCGAGTGTTTTTTGTTTTACTTTACCTTTTTTGCTTTGGCTATTACACCGATAGCACACGATGGAAACCGTAAATATTGAATTAGACTATTGTCCAGGGACGAGGGATGCTTCAGCCATCTGGACGGGGCTCTTTCACCAACAAGCAAACCCTTTATTGGCTCTGGATCTATTGCATGTCAATAGTACTGTTCCTGCAAATGAAGAAAGTGACAACATTATGGAATTTAACACCACATCTAAGGAGCTTGAGGATGATATGTACAGGCTACAGCGGTATGCCTGGCAAAGACAGCACCTAGAGGCATGCTTACACCATCATATCGTACCGAGAGGGATGAGGGTCCTCTGCATGCCGACCTATGGGGAGACGCATCCCACACTCCTTAAGAAATGGCAGGACCTGAATATTGACCTTGGTTTCAGGTACATTAAGTTACTTCTTGAATATTTTAATCCGCTAGAATCTGACTTACGTAGCAAAATTGATCTTACATATAAAGATCTAAATGATCGTTTTAAGTCAGACTATTGCATTAAGAAATTGCATAATATATGTTTACAGGTAAACGCGTACAGCGAAAGGCTAAAATCAACTAAGTTACGCAAATTACAAAGGGACTTTAATGATTTTGCTTCACGTCAAATATTTGTTTGGCCGAAACGTAACATTGCCCCTCTAAATACAGTAAATGGCATTGATAACGCGGGGCATTCACATACGAATGTTTCATCCACTAGTGCTCAACCTGTTGCAGAAAAATCTACTTGTTATACTAATAATGCAGTGGGGAATAATGAATTGCTACCACCTTCTTCTTCGGAAGCCGTTAACATTACAGCTTCCATTGAGACTGACACGCCCCCTCCTAATCAGCAAGCGCTGAAACATGTTTCGGGTAATTTAGGAGCCAGACCAAAAGACTTACGCATTGACAATTCTGCTTGTTCTTTTTTACCTTACCCTGTAAAACAACAGTTCTACAACAGGGGCCGATCATTAAGTCGAGGCCCAAGGAAAAGGAAACTTTCAAGAGAAAGCTACAATCCCACAAGAAGAACAAGAATGTGACTGATTTATTGTATAATTACTCTGGCTTTTCTCTTGCTGACTCTGATATCTCACTATTGAACAGAGGACTTAATTTTATCCCAGCTTGTCCTGATACCATTAGCCATGTTCTTACTGATCTTAGATTATTCTGCAGACAGGTTGCATTGAAATTGTTTTTTAAAGATAAATGCAATTCCACTGATGTTACTGAGAAGACCATTTTTAAACGTAAAAGCACTTTTACACCTTCCTTTCCACATCACATTGAATGTTTTTTTAAAATTATGTGAACAGGATTTTTATAATTTATTTTCAAGCAAAGTTAAACCATGCTTTTATAATCTCACTTCAGATGAGTTCACCTCACTACAACATTTAAGAAATTGTAATAAAATTACCATAAAACCAGCTGATAAAGGTGGAGGGGTGGTCATATTAGACACTACTGATTATAATATGAATATGTCCTTGATGCTTGAAGATGATGCAACTTATATTAAAATATGACCTTTTAATGTGTAGGCAAGTTAGTGAACAGATGTACAATTATCTTCTTATTGATAACCCCATTATACCTATAATCAAAGGATTACCCAAAATACATAAGAACCAGTTTCCCATACCGTTAAGACCAATTGTATCAGGAGACAAATGGGTCACTGCTAATATATCGTCTTTCATTGAATTTCTACTTAGACCAATAGTTTATTCTTATTCTTCTATTTTGAAAGACACATATCAGCTTTTAAATTATTTATCAGATATACATCTAACTCCTAATGAACAGGAGTATCTTTTGGTTACTTTAGATGTGAAAAACCTCTTCACTTCTATACCTAATGATCCAGGTATTGAAGCCATAAGAGAAATACTATCAAAAGAGTCTTCTTTTACTAACAATAGGCAATTATTAATAGGACAACTTTTAGAGCTAGTACTAAGCAATAATGCTTTCATGTTTCTAGATGGCTATTATTTACAACAATGGGGGGTGGCAATGGGCACTCCGTGTGCGAACACGTATGCCAACCTGGTCGTTCTCAGTTGGGAACAAAGTTGTTTATTTAGCCACCCTTCTTTTGCCAAAATAAAAGTCTACAAACGTTTTGTAGATGATATTTTTATCATCTGGGAGGGTACGGAAATAGACTTTAAAAATTTCTTAACTTACTTAGAAACTACTTCTACATTTCTTAGATTTACTATGGAATGTTCCCATGAGAAGGTACATTTTTTGGATACAACGCTTAGTATTACTGATAATGGCTCTATCGTATCTACACTATATAGAAAGTCTACTTGGAAGAATACTTTAACTTTCGATAGTATGCATCCTAGGTATATCTTTCCAGGTATAATTAAAAGTCAATTTATTAGATTAACCAGACTCTGTAAAGATAGCAATGACCTGCATTCTGAAGCTGATCATTTGGAAGAACTCTTTATCGAGAGAGGTTATCACCCAAATTTAGTTAGCAGCATCAAAAACAGCATCATTAAAAATATACATCAAGATAGAATTGGACAGATAGATAATAAGACCCCTACATTTGTGAATAAAGAAAACACAGTTATTCAAGCAAATTGTGTTGCTATAACCCTGAATTATACTAGCAACATAAATAGCTTAAAGAAAGTTTTTCTTAATAATTGGAAGATCTTAATCATGGATCCAGATACCAAATTCATTGAAGGAAACAAACCCCATTTTATGTATAGGAACAGTCCTAATCTCAAACGGTTATTGTGCAATGATTTTCATTTTACACATCCAGTATCAATTCTTGCCAGTAAAAGAACAGGTACTTTTCCCTGTCATAGTTGCAATAGATGCAACTTTATTTCTGAAGTACAAGAGTTTCAACACCCTAGTTTGAATTATATTTTTCAACCCAGATTTTTTGCAACTTGTACCACAAAAAACCTAATTTATCTTGCAACATGTAAAAAATGTCAGGCTTTTTATGTTGGGCTAACAAAAAGATGTCTGAAGGATAGAATATATGGTCATCTTTATGATATTCAGAGAAAAAATGACCTAAACGCTCTAGCAAAACACATAATAGAATATCCCTCACATAAGTTTTGTTTCAGAGTTTTAGAGATAGTTGCAATTAACAAGAGAGGTGGCAATAATGCCACACATTTGAGCAATAAAGAATTAAAATGGATCCTGAGACTAGGGGCCCATATACCTCCTGGTATAAATAGTTGCATTTCCATCAAACCTGTTCTAGATACTAGATGAGTCTTGTATACATTCTATGTTTTATATTTTAGGTATCCAAGACACATTTTATATGTGTTGTGACATATATTTCTAAGAAAACATATACTTGTAAACATCTCATTACAGTTATGTTTCGTATTCTTAGAATCATGTACACATGCTTTTTATATATTTTAAAAAATTTCTTTTTATTCATAGATGTATACATATATTCGATTATATTTGTATTCATATACTTGTGTCATTCACACGCACAATAAGATCATATCATGGATATATTCTAACCATATCCTTTATAGTTATCCAGTTACTAATTACTCTATGATATTTGGTTTATAATACTTTATTTCATCATACACTAGTTATATATTACGAACTTTATATATTTCTTAATCTATTTATTTATTTACTTATTTATTTATCTAAATGATAAATTGATAATGATTTATATTAAATGAATGCTTTTATTAATAATTTGAACATATATATATATATATATATATATATATATATATATATATATATATATATATATTTATTTATGAATGAATGTTATTTATTAAATATTGATAATTCATTAATTAATTCATTTAAATTATTTATTTAGATATATATACATCTTTATTCATAACTTTTAAATTAATATCAATGTGTTTTTATTGATATTAATTGATTTTGATTGATGACTGTTCCTGTACATTTTATGTATACATTACATTTTATTTTATTTTATGCATTCAATTTATTATTATTGGTTATCTATAAATGGTAAAAATGCTATGTGCCTGACACCCCCCCCCTTTCTTTATTTATTTATTCATTTATTTCATGGTTACTTGCTGATGAGAATTTTATTATATATTATAGCGCTTTACTTAAAAATATATTTTCGTAATTCATGGAATTCTGGATGACAGCATCTTTTGAATGGAATGTATAGCACTAGTTAGTTGACATTTACTGTTGTCCATATGAATTGAAAATATGATGCTTCAGCCTGATTTTATTTGAACGTGAACTAAACCTAACTGTGTTTAATTGAGTGTATTTTATCTAATTAATTAATTAATTGCAAATACTAATTTTGGCGCCTTTTTTGGTATATAAAGTGGAAATTTTAAGTAATTTTATATTGTCTGATGAAGCGTAGTAGGTACTACGCGAAAGCACTCACATCTCAATAAAATCTCTTTTTTTGGATTATTACTGGACTACCTTTGGTTGATTATTAGACTTTTTTATGCAGATTTCGTTTGGATTTATTACTGAGACCTTGACTTTTTTCGTGGTGAGAGGACCTGGTTTCTATTACTTTGCCTTCTACTTGGCCGTTGGCATGCTTCCTCAATGATATGCAGCCTTTATTTGAAGCTGTCATAGCTCCATTTTGTAGATTGCAGAAATGTACCCGGTTACTACCCGAGTACATTTCTGCACACTGCACTCATCCTGCACGGACAGCTGCCAGCTTCCTGGATCGCATATTACCCTCATTTGCATGGTTTTCTTCTACAAATGAGGGTAATTTGCATACAGGAGCTCAGTCCATGTAGGATTAGTCTAAGAGCTCACGTGCACATCCTGGGAGCTCGTTCCTGGATCGCACGTTGGCCATATTGCCGAAAATAGCTCTAGACTAATCCTGTACTCTATAACAGGCTTTGTAAATCTGGGGGATTGTGTTGCTGTTCAGCTTTAGTTTTTCTTCCACCCTTTCAGCACACCCTTCCTGACCAAGTAAGCACAGTAATAACCATTTAGGAAATAACTCAAATAAGTCAGGGCCCAAGAAGCCATGGGGTTTATAGGTGTCCTGTTACGTTATCAAATCACTAAATGCCGAATGGCCAAATAGTCGAAATGGCCATTCATCTGTGTGTTTTGTGAGGTCGCGGTACAGTGGGGAATGGAATCTTTGCCCTTTCCCCACTGTAATGCGACCTCGAAGTTTGGTATATATAATTAGCAGGAGGTGGGGGGGTGCAGCCCCCCACAACAAATGATTCAATGAACTGCCGTTACGAGTATTTAGCCATTTGGCATTTAGTGATTTGATAACGTAATATAGACTCGGTTTATAGATTTTCTGGGATGTATTTTGGAGCATTTTCCCAGCTTTCATCCAAAGGTGACCTAAAAAAAAAAACTAGTAAGAAAAATATTTCAGTCATCTTTTTTTTTTCTTTCTTTCAAGGAAGACATAAGTTGTACCTAAATCTCAATGTGCAAAGATGACAAAATAGTAGCTGACTATAAAGTAAACTAGCTATTTCTTGTCTGGATACAAGGTCCTGTCTGGGAACTACCTGCCTCCCTAACCCCCCCCCCCCCAAAAAAAAGGCTGCCTGTGCATCCCTATGGTGTTAGACTGGAATGAAAGCAGAGGTTCATATTGCCACAGTCATGTATTTCATGTGACTGCTGACATAAGTATACATAACATGGCTCTTCACTCCTCAACCCAAACTGTCAAAGACCTGTATATATGCCTAAAGTGTGATTGTGACTGAGGAAAGTGAAAAAATATTGATTACACTAATGTATTCTACTTTTTTTCTCCTAGAGAGTACACTGCCCCTGCACAAGCTATCATAACACCTCTGAGAAAAGTAAAACAGTGACCACACTGTCCTCAGCCCAAACACAAGCTATAATAACGTGCACACCATTAAGGTTTGACTGTGATGAAAATTAAAGAAGTAATAGCCACGCAATCCCCAACATAACCTACAGCAGCCTTCTGTACACATATCTGAGCAGGCCTGGTTTTAGAATGGGTACAGTTGAGAGCAGAGACCATTATCAGCTTTATCCTAACAGAGTCATACCACAGCCTTGTTCACATTAAGGAGCATAATCAGAAAATAAATTCCTTTTTTTCCTCCTCATTTTTCCCCCAGTCAGCAACAACGTTTGTGGGGCTCCCACACAGTGAAGGATGATTAAGGGCCCCCCTTGCAGCCACAGATATTGTAAGTACCTAAAGCTGGCTATGTTGTTAGTTTTAGTGGAGTGAATGTTCACTAGCAGGGTTTAACTAAGCCAGGGGCACTACTTTGGTGGTAAAAATATTTAATGGAATTGTGAAACCTATTGCTTGCTAAAACACTGTAACCAAAGAGATCTTTGAATTTTAAAGGAGATATAAATAAGAGCTATTACCCAGCTGGTTTATTAAGTACACAAGACTGCTGTACTAGCTTTTGTTGGTTTGACAGACGTGTTACAAAATATCAAGATAAGATAACTTAGGAACAGGAGGCCCCCAGTGACTGCAGGGTTTGGCGGTGCCTAAAGCCTGTTATGCTCACACTTAAATTTTACACTTCTAGGAATCATAGTAGTGATCCTCACACTTTTCAGCAGACACCCCAAGAAAATGTATGTCTTTCTGATAACTGCTTGTAGGAGCACAAAATTACAAAGGTAGATAGATGGGAGGAAAACTATCAGAAAGGACAGATAAAATTAAAAGGCATGTTATGTGGTGATGCAAGTCCCTGTAGGAATAAACAGAAGGAAAGCAAGAAACGAGCAGAAGAGGGGCAAAAATTAAAGATTATGTATGTATGTCGTATGTATGTATAGTGATTTAGTTTCTTGTGGAAGCAGTCATAAATATGAATGGACAAGGCAGGCAGGAGAGAACAGATTTGAGGAAGAGACTTTTTACAATTTACTTCTATAGAGAAACAGGTAGATGTGTAAGGCAAAGTCTGAAGATGGTGGCAAAGGGGTATCCACAGAAGACACTTGGTCTTATGAATAAGAAAAGGAAATAACACAAAACCCAAAATGGCATGTGCAAACAGATTGCAGAATTAAGTGCAGACAGGAAACTTAGAGCAATAGGTAAATCTTGTTTTCTTCATGTGTGGCTCTGTGGGGTGAGATTAAAGTGAGAAAGAGAACTTTGTGGTGATAAAACTTGACATTTTGCCAAAGCTGACCTTAAATATTTAAGTTAAGAGGAGTTAATGGATATAAGTGGTGAAATTTGCCAGTAGAAAGAAAAGTCTATAAATTATAAGCTCGGAGCATAGAATGCTGTGGATATGTGGAGGCTAGAGTGGTGCTTGTTTGGTAATGGAGTGCTGGGTAGTGACATCGGAAATAGTGTTGACAGAAGGAAGGGAAAAAATGCATTAGTTGGGACACTGTCATACATAAACATGTTTAGTTTACATAGAAAAGAGTTTATGGGAATTAATTGCCTTCATGTTGGAGAGAAAATGTGTTCCACATTTCGGAGCTGATGTTCCCAAAGAATGTTGTAGCATAACTGGATCTTTCTCAGACCAAGATCTGGGAAATTGTAGACCTGGTTTGATGAGGGTGATGCCATAAAGTTGGCAAGGACACTTGATGTGATTTTGTTTGGAATAGGTACCCCTTTGCCACGTCTTCAGCAGCCTCTCTGAAGTCCAAGAATCAATACTGCAAAATGAAGTGTGCTATTCTACAAATAACAGTGAAGTGTAAAACTTGCTGTTACACATTAAAAATGTTTTCCTGCAAGGGAGCTAGCCCCCTGCACCCTCTGATGTAGGGGGTTGTTCCCCTATGTTTCTCTGATTACTTACGCTAACTCAGAATGCTGTACCTCAGAGAAGGGGGAATTCTCAGAGATATAGTAATTTCAGAATTAGTGCTGGCTTCCTTCTTACAGCACATACGTTTTCCCAGTTCCAAAGAT
The DNA here is from genome assembly GCF_019279795.1 of Protopterus annectens. Taxonomy (NCBI): domain Eukaryota; kingdom Metazoa; phylum Chordata; order Ceratodontiformes; family Protopteridae; genus Protopterus; species Protopterus annectens. Next base: position 233,855,470 of record NC_056750.1, read on the forward strand.
TGCAGTTACAGTCCTCAAACATATAATGAGAACTCTTTTAGAAAAGAGTCTGTCTTTGTTAGTGAGCAATCGCAATTTTTTCTTCTTTACATATGGAGCCATTGAAAAGCAGCAAAACAGTTTCGGTAATGGCATACAGGAGGGGTATAAAGTGCAATTCTATAGTTGCTGTCATATGTTAATCTTCCATTTGGGCTTTCAGTATTAATGTGATAGATGCATTTATTTCTCTAATTACCTGAAGGGAATCCCCAGAGTGGAGCACCATATTTAAAAAAAAAAAAGAATGACATGAGAAGAAGATGTCACAATTTGAAAATACAAGATGAAAGGATGAGGGCAGAGACATATACTTTTTAATAATTGAAAGGGCTTTCTTGAATAAGTTGCTATTTAAGGACTGGGACAGAATCCAAGAATACATAGGACAGACATAATGCAATTTGTATGATGGACGGGAAAATAAGCTTAAGTAGAAGCTGAAGCTGATCCAGGACCAGGTCATGGAATAGACCGACTAGATTAGCCAAGCATAGTAATAGTGAATCTGACGTCAGACAAGCATTGATGGGTCTTAAGTCTAACTTCATTAGATAACCAGATTTCTTACGTTATGTGCCAAATGATAAGCAAGATTAACATTTCATGTTGGTGTTTGACATGTACTGAGAAAGAGATGAATAATGAATGCTGTAGACAAATAAGTCAGCTTCTTGCACCATTAGCAAGGATGGGTATAGGTGACAGCATTATGGATGTAATTTTGTTTACAAGAAAACTAAATATGTTCCTGAAGCCGTTGAATATTCACATGTTGTTGGGATGGAATGTGTGAATTCATGCAACTTATCGAAGGTACAAACATCCCAACCTCAGTAACACTGTTTTCTAACAAAATAACCTTCTTGTACCCTCTACCTCCATGACTCACATCTAGTTTATTCAAGGCCACTCAGCCTCAGATGTAAGAGAATACACCCTTACCCCAAGGTTCAGAAATTTCACAGGGCATACACCAGTTTGATCAGTGCTGGTTTACTTGGAATGGCAGTCAAATTTCTGGAGTAAGATAATTTCCATAACCCCAGGTTAGGCGATCTCAGATTAAGTATATTTTGAGGTGCGGGGTGGGGAGACCTTGCCATAATATAGGCTAACTTCCCTGCAAAACCTTCTTTCTATTCACAGTGAGTGAGAGATGGCATTTCTGTGGCAATTTAATTCTGAATATATTGTGATTATAGTAATGTCAATTAGTTATGAATTCTCTTATAGTTAGTATTGCAGTAAACGTCAGTGTTGATGCACATCGAAAGTTTTTGCAGTGATATTAAGACATACAATTAATATGCCATGTAAAGAATATTATGCTTTTGCAGCTAATGGAGAGAGCTAACATTCTCTGATTGAATGAAGGCAACCCAAGAATAATGCCATACCTGAATTACCACAACCCACCCTCATCCTTAGGATTAACAGGTTAAAGCAGCATGCATATGGTTTAGGACATCTATTTCCTTAAACATATTTCTGCAAAGTATCCTAGAAGACAGTTCCATAGGCTATATGTGAACATTGCTTGATGCATCTGAGAATAAGGGGTGTTAATTCTGATATTTCATCAGAGAAAGGTCAGTGTAGATGTGACTACAGAAACAAGATTTCTTCCATCAGGTTTAATACATATTGTAAGTTCACAGATTCATAGTTTCTTCCTAAGCTTGTGGCTAAAGATGACACAATATGAGGAACCCAACAAAAAAATCTACAAAACACTCCAAAAGCCATAAAGACCGAAGAAGGACCTTTGTTTTGTTTTAGATGGGCAATACTTTCAACAGATTAAAGGTATGTCAGTGGGGCCCTCTTGTGCCCCATCTTTGTCAGTATTGTGCTCATTCAATGGGAAAATAATTTTTTGTTCAATACGTTTGGGATACCCCCCTGGAGAGTTTACACTAGATATTTGGATGACATCTTTACTGCATGGGAGGGGGAATATCAGACATCATTCCGTTCATGGAATTTTTTAATTCTACCACTTCTTTTTGAGATTTACTTACACCTTTAATCATGTTTGCATTAATTACTTGGACTTAACTATATTTAAAGATGATGAAAAACAAAGTATTGAAAGTACTATATATGGGAAACCAACCTACTGCAGCAGTTTGTTACACTACCAAAGTAATCATCCTAATTTTCAAAAAAAAGGAATTATAAAGGACCAATATATACGGTTGGCTAGGATGATTTCAGATAACTTATTTGAAGTGGAAAGTGTAGTTCTAGCTAACATATTTAGGGCTAGAGGTTACCCACTTAACTTAGGTGGATTAGATCTGATATGAATCCAGTAAAAACAAGAACCAAAAACTAGTGAAAGACAAAACGATGTCACACGAAGCCAAAGGTTCAAAAAGTAGAAAACGCACTTTATTCACTACAAAAGAACAGCGTTTTTCACCCCTGTTAAAACAGGAGCTTCATCAGCATGTAATTCAAAAGATTCACCCATTTTTTAAAAAGGATTCATCGGAAACCCTTAATGATGTCACATCCTCCAACAGGTAAAAAAGGTGGAAAACATTTAAAGAAATATGTTACAGCAGAATATGTCAGGCTGGATAATGACCGCAAATTCACAGGTCAAACCAAACCATATAACAGTGCCTATCTAAGAATAGTCAACTAATATATAAAAATGTAAATGTACACATATAACATTTAAAATAAACCGCCAATGATCTGGCAAAGATAATGAAAACAACTTTTGTGAAAGAAGGTAGCAAGTCAGCCCATAATACAACAAGATATTACTAGCTAATAGACCTGAATGCTGCTATATTTTAAAATACTTAAAACAAGATCAATCATTCAAAATTAATCAAAATTAAAATGCAGCTAAGACCAGCATTCCCGTAACGGGAAAGACAGTCATATGATTGATATAATATCATCTGATACGTGACCCAGGTGGATGCCCGGCTGGACAATCCAATAGTCCAGTCAGGACCCAACACTAGGGCCACCTTTCCTCAAGTGGCTTTCATACTTTATTGTTTTTTATTTTATCTTTAAAAATAATATAATATGATCAATACTTCGAACTGAATAAGACGAAGTCAAATAGTACCCTAAAATGAAAGAACAGCCCCTTGTTTAATATAATGTCATCCATTATGTTGGACTAGGTGGATAACCAACAAACCGCTCCAACCAGTCACATCCTAAGCCAACCCTAAAGCCACATTACCTCAAATAACTTTTATATTTTAAGATGGATGAAATATTACAGTTGTCATTTAAGCCTGGGTGAGAGAAAGCGTCCAGTTGTAACTGCCACTCCAACTCACGGGTTTCTAACATTAAGGATTGGGGGCCCCCTCTAATGGTTGGCTTAATGTTATCAACTCCCATAAAAAGGAAGCTATGCCCCTCGTTACTTAAAATGTGTTTGGAGAGGGCGTTGTCGCTTCTCTTGTTCTTGATGGCATACAAATGCTGGTAAATACGGTCGCAAAAATGCCTATCCGTTTTTCCAACATAGAATGCAGTACAACATTCACAGAAGGCGATGTATACAATAGATCTAGTGGTGCAATTGATCTTATGGTTGATTGAAAATTTCCACTTACCAATAGAAAAAGAATTGCCTACCTTAAGGTATCTACACCACTTACAACAGCCACAAATGAGCGTGCCTTTATGTTTCACCATGGAATCAAACGCTTTATTCCTTTGCAACAATTCCTTAAGGTTGCTACCCCTTTTGTGAATAAACAATGGGGTCACACCTAGTCTATTGTTTAATCCAGAATGGGAAATAAAGGACCAGTTTTTACGTATAATAGAGCACAGATGTCCAGAATTTAAGATGATTTCAGATAACTTATTTGAAGTGGAAAGTGTAGTTCTAGCTAACATATTTAGGGCTAGAGGTTACCCACTTAACTTAGGTGGATTAGATCTGATATGAAGGACATAAGGCAGACTGCTACTGTTGTACCACTTATTAGATCTGATACTGTGTTTGTTAATGAACTGTTTAATCAAAGGGATGGTCATAGGGGAGATTTCTCCACCTATTTTGTGATGCAATACTATGTGAAAGATAGGGTATTTTGGACAAACTGGGGGATAGACTGGTCATTGTCTACAAGGAGAGTAGAACTAACTTTTTTAGAACCTCGGGCTATTTATTCTGCTGTTTACTGCAACAAAAAACCTGGTACCAGGAGCTGTGGTTCTTGTGCCCATTGTAGGTTCATTTTGACGGCCGGTCAAATTTATGTCAATGGCTACTTTTGCTTGTAATTGTAATGCTACAGGAGTTATCTAGTTGGCCCTTGTCAAAAATGTACCAGTTTCTATGTGGGGAAAACTCAGAGGAAACTGAGGGAATGGATTTATGAGCACTCCCTATATATTAAGAAAAATAAGGGTAATAATTCTTTTCTTTTTTTTAAACAATTTTTATTGAATTTTTATAAACAAAAATAAATCTGTGCATTTAAGCAAATTGAATAAAGCAAAACTATATACAACACAACTATTTATAATGCCCATAACATACAAAATTCACAATGTATATGTTACATCTTATCTAATAAATTTTTTAGTTTAATCCATGATAATTTCTTATGAGTTACTTTTGTTGATCTTAAATCAAGGGTAAACAGTTCTCTTTTACATACAGTTTTGGCCAGTAAAATAAACTCAGAAAAAGAGAGGGTGTTTCTACTTTTCCAGTTTGATGTTATAATTTTCCTTGTGATTGCAAGACAAGACCAGAGAAGATGCACTTGTGTCTTTGGAATATGTACTGATATCGGTGCATTAAATAATATCAAAGAATCTGAAATGTCACATTTGTCAGACCACAAAGCCTTTGAAAAGGACTTAAATTCCTGCCAAAAGGTTGTAACTGTTTTGCATTCAAGAAACATATGTGCCCAGTCAGCACACAAAGTTTCTTCACATCTCCAACATTTATGAGTACTAGTATGTGAGATAAATGCTAATTTATGAGGGGTAATGCAGCTCCTATGGATAAACTAAGTGGAAATTTTCCAGAAAGGAGATGTGGTTGTGTTGTTAACTGATTTCAATGTCAAGGCTCTATCAGTCTGAAAATTTATTTTTATTTAATTTTTCAATATAACTCCATAAATAATCTTCTGGTATTTGTAAGTCTGCTCTTAGTGTTTTGTAAATCCTAATAATGAAAAGCCTATGTTGTGGCTTGTCATATTCAGTTCACAGAAAAGAGAGATTACTTTTGGATATAACGAAACATCAAGCACTTGATTTGAGCTTGTTCAGTAGATGTTCTCTAAAAATCTGGATATTTAACCAGTTGTTTTGATTATAATTATACCTAGCCATAAGGCTATTTGTGTCATATATATCCTTGCTACCAATGAATTGATGCCAACATGTTAGACCATTTTCCTTCATCATTAATTTCCCTCTATTAAATGAATCTAGACATTTTCTTGTCATTGCAATTGGAAATATTAAGAATAAGAGATGTCTTATAGTAATGTTCATTATCTTTTTAAAGTTGCTTAATATGCAGCTGATACAATGAGGGTAATTTCTTATTCTATTTTCTTTAAAAAATTATGTATTTTACAACCAAAAACATCTTATCTGTAAACAAATCATTATTTATTGTCTCATCAAGGTTAGAAAGCAATATAGTTTCATGCAATTTCTTCCAGTTTGATGTATATTTATTACTCAACCACTGACTCATTATATTAAGTATACCTGCTTTAGCATAAAGTTCTAGATTCGGAAATACAATGCCAATCGTATCTTATTCTTGGTTTTTGCAAATGCCATAAAAATTTAAACAGAAGTAAGTTGAGTTGTTTTATTAAATTTTTTTGGAGGTCCAACTATTATAGTCTGAAATAGGAATACAATTTTTGGTAATATACACAATATTATTAAGGATAGTTTTTCTTCCATAGAGAAAACATGTTTTCCCCTTGCTTAAATGTCCCTTAACCACAGTTATCAGGTTATTATAATTCCAGTGTATAATGCTGTTCCAATTTGTTTTTATCTGCACACCTAGATATTTGAAGGTGTCATTTTTCCAGATAAAATTACTATATTTTTCTAATATGGTGCTGATTTTTTTTAATAGTATAGTTTTCATTTTGTTAGTGTTAAATTTTAAGCCTGAGGTTTCTTCAAAAATTTTTTGAGATTTTATAATATAGTGTATTGAATAATCTATATTCCCAATAGTTAGCAGAATGTCTTCTGCAAAAAGTTGTATTTTACAAGCGTGATATGAATTAATATCAAAGATAACAATATTAGTGTCATTTCTGATGTAGTTGGTTAATGGTTCCACTGCTAAGGCAATTAATAGGGGTGAAAGTGGGAAGCCTTGTTTGGTTCTTTTTAATATTTTGATTTGAGTGGACAAGTAAGCCCCAATTTTGATATAAGACACTGAATTTTCATATAGATTGTTTATTCATTTTATAAAATCAGGCAAAAAATTAAAGGATTTTAGTGCTTTATATAAATAAGGCCAAGTAATAGAGTTGAAAGCTTTGTCCAGATCTAAACTAATGATGGATAATTCCTTCTTTTTCTTATTCGCTAGATCTATTAAAGATAGAATTTTGATGACATTGTCTTGAACTTTCCTGTTCGACATGAAGCCTGTTTGATCTTCTATTAATTTTGGCAAGAACTGGTTTAATCGTTTAGCAAAGAATTGAGGTGAAAATTTTATAATCAATGTTCAATAGAGATATAGGGCGGTATGATGTTACTATTTGGGGATCTTTGTCCTGCTTTAAAATGGGAGAGATTATGGCATATTTCCAAGAGGGGAAGCAATTTCCAGACTTTCTAAATTCCTCAAAAGCTGCTACTAGAATTTTTAGAGTTTCATCAGGAAGAAGTTTATAAAATTCACCAATAATACCGTCTATTCCTGGGGTCTTATTGCTTTTAATGTTTTTAATATTTTCCTTAACTTCTATTAATGAGATTGGTTTTATCAATTTGATGTTTTCTTCATTGGTTACTTTCTTATTAACATTTTCAAACAGAAACTTTTCTTTTAGAGTGTTGTTAGGATCTGAATAAGCATTGTTTAATGCCTCATGATGAGATCTAAACATTTCTAAGATTTCCTTTGTCTGTCATTTGCCTATGTTTGTTCCTTGTGTTATCTATGCCCATCTATGCAGATTTTTGGGATTTGCAGAGTATGATTGTAGTTAAACCTCTCTAGATTTATAGACACTTTATGATTCAAGATTTCTACATACTTTGCATTTAATGTTTTTAGTTCAGCATTTGTATTTATATCTTTGCTATTTAAATTCTTTTTTAGTGCATCAATTTTTGTTTGTAATGTTATTAGCTCATCATCCCATTGTTTTTTTGTTTAAGTACCAGTTTTTTTTTATTTTACCATAAAGATATGATTTTATCGAATCCCAAACAATAGTCTTAGAAGTCTCATTGTTGTCATTCATAGCAAGAAATGACTTAGTTTCATTTAAGAACCAGTCTTTAAACCCATTGAATTTCACAATGTAAGCAGGTAATCTTGGCCAAGCTATCAGATCTTTAGGACTGATGTTAATCTTAAATAAAAGAGCATTGTGATCTGACAAAGGGCAAGAACTAATTAAAACGTCATGAATTTTAGAAATTAGACTGTTAGAAATTAATACTTTGTCAATAGCTGTCTGTGTCCCATATCTATACGAGTAGTGTGTGAATTATTCTGATTCTTTTATATCATATATGTCTCTGAGATTTAAAGAATTAATAACATTTTTTTAGTTTTTTAGCTGGAGCAGACAATTTGAAGTTATCATTTTTGGTGGTATCCTTTTTAGTAAGAATACAATTAAAATCTCCAGCATAAACTATGTCTCCTTTGGCTTTAATAAATATTAATTCTAAATATTTATTAGCAGCCCCTACACCGATACCAGGGATACAATATGTACTAGCTAAAGTGATGTATCTTTTATTCAACTCTAGCACAACTTAACATAACATACCATTCTTCTCTGAAAAAGTATCTACTATTTTGGGCATCGGTAAAGATTTGTTCCACAGTATCATAGTGCCTCTTCTCTTAGCCTGGAAATGGGATCCCACAAGTGTTGTGTAACCATTGAAAGCTATTCTAAGTCCTTTTTAATAAAGCATGTTTCTTGTAGAAATGCTATGTCTATTTTATTCATTTTCAAATATTTTGATAGACTTCCTCTTTTTATGGGATTGTTAAGGCCATTAATATTTAAGGATAAACATTTATATGTATGCATTTATAAAGAAACAAATGTCATTCTTAAAGTTTGTTATGGGCTCAAATGTAAAACAAAACATATCTAATGAAACAAGTATAACTATACACAATCCTAAACATGGAAGGATAGATTCCTGGTTTGATGAATGCATCATCCAAACCACCATCTTTATACCCTAAGACTCTCATCAGTATCCATCAAGTGCTTCTGCCTTCATTTAAATACTTATACAGATTAAATATGAGAATAAACCTTTTAACGGTATAAATATGATTTGATTCACAATAACTAATGTCATGCAAAAAAAAATGTAGCATGGCTCCATACAGCATATATGAAAGTGAAATATATTAAATTCTAACAAACAATAGAACTTTATGTTGATTAGTCTGACTGAAGTCACTAATTATGATATCTCAATTCCTAATACAAAATAAAATATAAAGAAACAAAGAACATAAATAATGATAATAGTTTATCATGAAACTACACCTATTATTTACATTTATGAAAACGATCTGCATTTGTCATAAAGAAAGTATAAAATAACGTGTCTGATATTATATCTAAAACTCTCATCTTTCCCTCCTCTTCTTCCCTTTCTTCTGTACAATATTAAGGTATCCGATTTATGTTATTGTATAGTCCTGTGTTTTATTGATCTTAAAGAGCTTTAATAATATCTCATTAAATTTCCCATCCCACATCCCTCTCCCCCTCACCCTTCTCACTCAGAAATTATCTTAATCCACTGATGTAGATATTTAGATAAGGATTATATGTACCTAAATATACCATTTAATAGATCAGTAGACATAAAGATTAATTATAGTCAAACATAACTTCCACTATAGATTAATCTCATACTGGATATCAGTGAACATATATTAACTTATATACATTGCAGCATAAAAGAATTTCAGAGGTGTTTGGCTTATCATGCTTGATCAGCGTCTAGTAAAACTTAGTGAGATTTGTTTTATACATTTTAGTCATTAAACTGAATATACAACTAGTTAGTAATGAAATATACTTGCCCTTACATTAGAATTATAAACTTCTACGTAAACTTTTATACATATCTTTAAATTATCAACATAAATATGGGAGAAACAGTATCATTCATGTGTAAAATCTTTACATAAACTATATCCACTATTATTTCAGCAAGGCAAAACGACAAACTAGATACAACACACACAGCTGGTTAGAAACCTCAGAAGGCACTCAAGGAATAATAGGAAACAAAATTTATTGATGTTAAGCGCTTTTCGTCTGTGCATTAACACAAACTTCCTCAGACAGTTTAAATCACAAAAGCTCCACTATAAATACAAAAAAAGTAATTGGATAATAACCACTTCATTTACACATATTAAATTAAGTGCAATCAAACAATCAAGCATGGATCTTTGTTATATAAGTTTTAAAAGAACAGTATCAGATAAGCTTAGAAAAAGGCATAATCAAACAAGCGTATTCTGATTAGCTTAATCCAAGAATGGACAGGCACCTAAAACAATAGCATTCACTCGAAACTAAAAAATTGTTAAAATAAAAATAAAAATAAAAATATTTATATTTATATATATAATAAAAATATTTATATTTATATATATAATAAAAATTAAAAAAAAATATAAAAATTAAAGATTAAAGATCAAAGATTATAAATATTAAAGATTCCTAGTAAATTTAATCTACCATTACACCCTTTATTACAAATTTTTGAACTTGTATGTGAGCTTGACATTCGGAATCAAGCCCAGTTAGGGCAATTTAAATGTACTTATAGTGACAACTGCTTGCAAGAAAGGGACTGTCTAGAATTTATTCAGCTAAATGATATCAAGCTCTGCAAGCCTGATAAAGGGGGTGGGGTAGTTATTTTTGATAAATGTGACTACAACAACAGGATTCTTGAAGTATTGCATTCACCTTCATATGTTGAGAGCTCATTGTCTGAAACTAACAAAGCTTATGCAACTATTAAAAATGTTATAGAAGACATGTTTATTGAAGGTAGTATTCCTCAACATATTTACAACTATATGTCTACATCTTTTCCTAAATTTCCTCAATTTTTTGGTCTCCCCAAGATTCACAAGGATCCCATTAATCCACCGATGCGACCATTAGTTGATGGCAGAGGATCTCCCACTTACCAGTGTGCTAAAGTTGTCGACTCTATTCTTCAAAAATACTTGGTCAGTTTGAAACAAATTTGTAAGGATTCTTGGATGTTTCTTAATAGGATGAATCAATTGCATTTCAACCCCAGGTTTAATTTTTTAACCATAGATGTTAAGGATCTTTATACATGTATTCCATATGAAATAGCATTAGAGTGGGTTGCTGATGTGTTAAAGCATCTTGGTTGCACAAAAACAGAAAACAGCTTGGTCCAAGAACTATTAGAGTTGGTGCTTGACCATAACTATTTTACGTTTGATGAGAATTTCTATCTTCAGAAAGTGGGTGTCGCCATGGGTTCCCCATGTGGGGCAAGTGTAGCAAATATTGTTATGGCCCAATGGGTGCACCTTTTTGTGTTCAATAACTGTGTGTTTCACGACAAGTTTATCTTTTATACCCGATTTCTGGATGACATCTTTATTTTGTTGGATGGTGACAGTTCCCTATGTGAATCAGTAGCGGATTATTTTAATTCCACGACTAATTTTTTGACTTTCACACACACTTTTAGTGTTGATTCTATTTCTTATCTAGATGTCCTTTTGACTAAAGATTTTTCTTTCCATAAACTTACGGCTTCTATTTTTAGAAAAAATACATATTGTAATTCTTTGTTACATTTTTCTAGTTGTCATCCACTTCACCAAAAACGGGCTATTATTAAGGGTCAACTTGTTCGGGCAGCCCGTATAACTACTTTAGACCATGAATTTAATTTAGAGTGCCTGTTTATTAGGGGATTATTTGTCCATCGAGGCTACCCTGAGCATTTAGTAGACGAAATTATTGACGAAGTATCAACTAAACGTCTGAATCAATTTTTTGCACCTATTTTGAACAATTCTTTTATATTGACCAACAGTGTAGTTAATAGCCCAGTCTTATTTGTAGATTCACCTGTTAATAGCTCAGTATTATTCGAAGATCCACCAATTGATTCTTTATTGGGAAATGGTGTTGTTTCTTTTATTACCACTTATAATCTTAACAGCAGAGATTGCTTTCAGATTTTGCTTAAAAACTGGGAAATATTTAAGAATGATAAGAGCGTTTTTGCCAGTGTTGGTGAACGTCCATCCGTGACTTACAAAAGAGGTAAAAATCTGAAAGCTTTCTTTGAACAACAAGTTAAACCCCCAGTAAGAACAGCTGGCATGTTTAAATGCCAGGCTTGTAAGTATTGCACATATGTGACTGAATCTAATAGACTCTGTATTAATAACGTTCAATATTATCAGAAGTTGAGAGTTAATTGCAATTCTAAAATGGTTGTTTATTTAGCCCAATGCCAGTCATGTTTGGCTTATTATGTAGGGAAAACTGAAAGGAGACTTTGTGACCGTATGTACGAGCATTTGTATGCTATTAAAAAACAGAAAGTTGAAAATGCATTGGCCAAGCATATAGTTCAGTTCCCTAATCATAGTTTTAAATTTACCATAATAGATCAGGTTTTTCATAACTTTCGGGGTGGCTCTGATTCACTTAGACTAGATGAATTAGAACTCTTATGGCAGATAAGGTTAAATGCTTATAATTTCCCAGGTCTGAATGAAAGCTGTTCTATTAGTTGTATTTTGAAAATAAAAAGTTTATTAAGATGAATAGAACATGCTCTTAGTAAGTATATTAGATAGTTTTAACATATATATATTTATTGTTTACATATAGTTTATAGATAATATGTGTACATAAGTAATAGATAAATTTTATAAATTTTGTATTTATTTTCTTATGTCTTATAAATACTTCTTATATTTTCTGTATTAGTTTGTATATTTTATTTAGTAGTGTAAATTATGAATTAAGTATTTGTATTACACTATTGGACAGTACATGTTGGTTATTTAGTATACAGTCCGGGGATTTATCTTCTCATCTCAAATAATTTTTATAATTTTTTTTTTATTTTTATTATATATATAAATATAAATATTTTTTATTATATATATAAATATAAATATTTTTATTTTTATTTTAACAATTTTTTAGTTTCGAGTGAATGCTATTGTTTTAGGTGCCTGTCCATTCTTGGATTAAGCTAATCAGAATAAGCTTGTTTGATTATGCCTTTTTCTAAGCTTATCTGATACTGTTCTTTTAAAACTTATATAACAAAGATCCATGCTTGATTGTTTGATTGCACTTAATTTAATATGTGTAAATGAAGTGGTTATTATCCAATTACTTTTTTTGTATTTATAGTGGAGCTTTTGTGATTTAAACTGTCTGAGGAAGTTTGTGTTAATGCACAGACGAAAAGCGCTTAACATCAATAAATTTTGTTTCCTATTATTCCTTGAGTGCCTTCTGAGGTTTCTAACCAGCTGTGTGTGTTATATCCTCTATTATAACAAGGTACCTTAGATATGTAACTGAGTTTCTTATACTCCTTGCAAAAAAAATAGGGAGATAGTTTCTCGTGTATTAACTACTCAAAACCTGCCTGAGCTCTAGCAAATCAAATCCTATTCAGAAATTAACCTTCAAAACTCTAACTACTGTACAATGCATTTGACATCTATAGAAGCTTTCTTATTAAATTAGTGTGTAGTTAACATAATGTGTGGCAAGTTATGCATGAATTGTGAAGAAATAGGTAGGTAAATATAATGACGTAGCATTAATAGTATAACTGTGAATAAGTCACATTACTAGAAATATAAAAACAACTTCATATCGGAAACTGTATTAAAAAGAAACTACTATGCATAATGTATTGAATCATTTATCTTATGACATGTGAAGCACATTCCTGAAAACTAAACGCTATGAGGTTAATACAAGCCAGTATTTCTGTGATTAAACAGGAAGCTGATTATTTAAATGCAAGAACATCATTAAATAATAGAATACAGCTTATTTTTAAGTTATAAGCTGTAACTTACAATTTTTAGAGTCTAAATGAGCTGCAATCTTCTTAAAAACGGCTATACAGCACTAAGACACAATTTCCCTTCATCACAGATGTTAAACAGTGTGCAACACAAGTTCAAAGGTCATCTAGCTCAGCCTTTCAGTTCCCATCCTCATACAGTGTCCTTAGGGCTCGGGGAAGCTGTTGAAACACTCAAGGAATGGTTCTAGTGAAGCTTTTCAACTTTATGGGGCCAATACAAGTCTCGAGGTTAGTAAAGTATGTAATTTGAAGAAAAAGCCTTTTTTGCAGGTACTCACATGTTAAAAGCTGGAATTTAGTGCATTTAAAAGAAAAAAAAGAAACTGTTAAGTAGGTGTTACAGTAAATGTCTTCCCCAGTATAAAACATCACCCCTATCAATGTAACCTCATTAAACATACTCTAAATGAATAATTACATAGCTTTTATCTAACAATAAGGGTAATAAGCACACAATTGACTGCAATCAACTGCTGTTAATACAAAGGAATCTTCCTAGCTGCATTTATATGACACACATCCTCCATTTCCCTTTCAAATGGAAAAGTTGTCTACTTAATGTTAATACTGTATTTCTTTACTGAAAGCATGTTACTGAGCCATACAAAGGGATGTTCTTTAAGTGTGCATTATCTATATATTTAAAAAAAAAAGTCCTGTTAAAACATACTATGTTTTCCTGTAAGGGCTAAGTCACTATCAACAAGCTTTAACATTAGAAAGTATTAGATGCTTGATTAATGCTATATAATAAACATTACTAAAATAGAAACTGAAAGAGAGAAATGAGTAGAGAGAGGAAAGAAAAAAAGAACTAATAGTAAAGCACAAATACGAGGAAGAAAAACAAAGGAAAACAATAAATATGCTATAAGTGTAATAAAGATTTTACTTTGTAATATATTTGCTGGTTTCTTTTGTTTTAAAAGAAAAAAAGTCCATTGCAGGCAGTGAAGAGAAAGATGAGATAACTTACTTCCCTTTAAGTTTCTTAGTAGTTTTATCACTTGCTATTGTTTTTCCATTAGTAGCTTGTCTTTTTAAACTTGGTAAAGATAGGTCCATGTCTTCTAGTTTAATAGACTGTTTCTTTTGACAAAATCAGTAGCTTCTTCTAGATTGTTAAAGATTTTCTGTCCATCTGGTAAGGTAATCCTTATTCTAATTGGAAAAAGGATCTGAGATTTTATGTTAGCTTTTTTAAGGTCTTTGATTAGAGGAATGCATGCTTTCCTTTTGGTTATAGTGGTATGTAAAATCATTGTCAAATCTAATGTTCCTTCCATTGTCTTGTATGGGGTTCCCTGCCCAAGCAGCTCTCAGAACTAAATCTTTATCCTGAGTTGATAAAAATTTGACAATAATAGATCTCACTGAGGATGAATTTTTTGAGAAAGATGGATTAGATAGATACCTAGATAGATAATATCCTTGTTTTCCCGCCTCTCCTCGACTAGTTTAGACCAGTATACAGGCTTTGCTGTATTCTGGGCTGTGGTGTAGTTCCTGTGGTGTCCATTGCCTTACTTGGATAGAAGGAAGTTTCTTTGCTCACCAGTGGGAGTGGGGAGCCTTGAGCAGCCTATCTGTCCCTGAGGGAGTGACCTCAGCACAAGAGCTTGTAGTAATTGGTTGTTTTGGACGATTTCTAGCTCTTTTGAAGTTCCCTGTTTAAAATCCGCTTCTGAGCATTTTTTTCTAGCTATACTACTCAGCAACAGCTCCTCGTGGTCCTGCAGAGTGGTCTTAGCAGCAGAGAACTGAGAAAAGTGACTACATTCCTGATTTAAGTATTTTTTGCTGTTTTTTATCTGAAATACCTTTTCTTGCTTACCTTGAACAAGCTTAAACTGTTTTTTTAACTGTTTGTTGCATTATATATTATCTGCACTTAAAGTTTCATTTAGTCAAAAATTGGTCGAAAGTTGTTTGTTTGTTTGTTAAATTTAACTGTTGAGGCTGCCCACTAAAGTGTGCTAGCCTGCGTAACTGATTTATTACTGTTTACTGCATTTCTGTGTGCTTTCTATCTCAAAAACAAAAAAACAAAAAATATCCTTGTTTTCCCGCCTCTCCTCGACTAGTTTAGGCCAGTATACAGGCTTTGCTTTATTCTGGGCTGTGGTGTAGTTCCTGTGGTGTCCATTGCCTTACTTGGATAGAAGGAAGCTTCTTTGCTCACCAGTGGGAGTGGGGAGCCTTGAGCAGCCTATCTGTCCCTGAAGGAGTGACCTCAGCACAAGAGCTTGTAGTAATTGGTTGTTTTGGACCATTTCTAGCTCTTTTGAAGTTCCCTGTTTAAAATCCGCGTTTGCACGGCTTTGCATGGTTGTGCGCATAGCTGGTTAAACAAGGTTAAACTTTTTCTGGCTCCGCCAAGTCTGCTCTTCAAATTTTCCCTTAAGAAAGCTCTACTCTTATAATAATCGAGTCTAATCGCTTTATTATAAGCCTAGCACTTGTTCTCAAAACCTCTCTTCTAAGTAAGCACTCGCTAACTAAAGTAAGCACTACATCCACCTACCTTCCCTGTGAGTACCCACTTCCCTTAAAGGCACAGCACTCCCTTATAATATTCTAGCATGTCGAATGGTAGATTGCTGGCATCCGCTCCGGTTCAGCTGGTTAATCTGGGAATCTTGAGACAATGCTACTATTGTCTCATGTACACAAACAACCCTCTCCTCCTCCCAACAAACACAAATACAT
This sequence comes from Protopterus annectens, assembly GCF_019279795.1. Classification (NCBI taxonomy): domain Eukaryota; kingdom Metazoa; phylum Chordata; order Ceratodontiformes; family Protopteridae; genus Protopterus; species Protopterus annectens. The sequence goes on from NC_056750.1 coordinate 233,871,580, forward strand.
GTGAGAGATGCAACTATATAGCCAAACTGGAGGCTGAACTCTCTCAACTCAGGACTGGCAAGACCAGACAGGAGGAGAAGGTAACCACACACACACCAAACCCAGTCCCACATAGACCTAACACAACTGCAAACCAAGCACATAATAACACAAAGACATACTCGGAGGCTCTAAAAAAAACTTACCAAAACAACAGAGGCTCCCAAAGCAGACACCAAAAAATCCACCACCTCAAAACATAACACATGCATCACATACTTCAATAAATCAGTGTGTCAAACAATCACAGCCCTTAAGGCCAAACACCATGCCTGATACACTAGTAATAGGTGACTCTATAGTCAGACACACATGACGTTCCGCTTACCAGGCTGAACAAGGAGAGGGTAACGGTGAGCTGCTTATCGGAAGCTAGGATCCGCCACATAACACATGCACTCAGGTCACTCCAAAGCAAGTACAAATATGACTCCGTCATTGTCCATGCCGGCGTGAATGACCTGAGGCGTACCTCCCTGGACTACATGAAAAGAGACATAGAGGAGCTCTTTGATTATGTAGCCCAGGCTGGTATGACCCTGACCCTGAGCAACATCTTGCCCTCACCAAGAATGATGCCACAATACAAAGACAAGATGACCAGCTTTAATAATTGGCTCAAATACTGGTGTCATTCTAGGGGGATCCAATGTCTGTCCGCTTGGGATGACATGCTGGACAAGCCACGCTGCTTCACAAGGGACGGCTTGCATCTGTCACCACTGGGCTTCCGGATATTGGCTAAGGCTCTTGCCTCCCCCATAGTGCCTTTTTTAGGCAAGGCTCAAAAGACAAACCCACCTCCTTAGAAAACAAAAATGGAAAAAAATTAAGGGTAATGCTGCTCAACGCCAGAAGTCTAAATCTCAAGATGCAGGCTCTCAAAGCACTCCTCAGTATGGAGGACATTGATGTCTGTGCAGTAACTGAAACCTGGTTCAAGGCTCCTGAGAGCACCCCAGCACTACCAGGCTATACCTCGTATCATGCTTTTCAGCCCCAAAACTCGGGCCAAACCAAAAAGGGAGGGGGAGTGTCCATATTCATCAAGGACACCCACACCTCCAGGTTAGTGGCAACACATGAAGCATCAGAGACCATCCAGGTGCAACTAACTAAAACTGCTATGCAACTGGTAGCATGTTACAGACCACCCTCCCAATCTCAGGAACCCCACTCAGCCTTCCTGAAGACATTGGAGGATATGAATGTCCCACCAAACACCATCATATTGGGAGACTTCAACTACCCTAACATAGACTGGGTGCATTATTCTAGCCCAAACACTCTAGCCCAAAGGTTCCTGGAATTCATAAATTCAAACGCAATGGAACAGCTAGTCACCTCTCCCACAAGGGGAGATAATATACTAGACATGATCATCACAAACATGGGGACAAAGTGCTCCACACCAGAAGTATACCCTTCACTAGTGAGATCTGACCACAAACTAATCACCCTGGATATACATATCCCACCTCCACCCCCAACACAGAAGACTACAGTGAAAAACTTCTCAAAAGCCAACTTTACACTTCTTAAAACTAAGATGGTATCCTTTAAGCCCACTGGGACTTTGGAAACCACATCCCACAATGCAGAATCCTTCACAAATGCTTTCTATGGACATCTCCAAGAATGCATGGATCATGCAATCCCAAATAAAACCAAGACCCTCTCCACCAAGGGCAGGCGTCCTGTCTGGTTGACCCCAGCCATAAAAAAATTGTATAACAAAAGAAGGAAGCTACTGCACGACAGAGCAAAATCCCATAAAGAAAAGGCATCTCTGATCAGCACTAGTAGAAAGCTACGTTCTCTCATAAAAACATCCAAGGCCAACTTTGAGAGAAAAATCGCTATGGACACTAAAGATAACCACAAGGCCTTCTTCAGCTATGTTAGAAACATGGGCGGAAACCCTCAGATATGTTCAGAGTTAGTTCACAATGACAAAAAATACACTGAATCCACAGATATTGCCAACATTCTGGCAGACAGGTTCAGTGCAAATTTCTCCCCTCCCTCACCCCCAAAAGAAGAAATACTTATCCCAGCTGAATGTAACCTCCCTGTCATCTCAGATGTCCAGGTGAGAACTGCCCTCAGCAAAGCTTAAAAGACAGCATCAATGGGACCCGACGGTATCCCAGGTTGCGTGCTACGTGAACTCCAAGAGGAGCTAAACCCGCACATAAAAATGCTATTTAACCTTAGCCTTACTACAGGATATGTACCTGAAAACTGGCGTACAGCAACAGCAGTCCCACTCCACAAAGGAGTCACCTCTACTGACCCTGGTAACTACCGCCCCGTAAGCTTAACCAGCCTGGTCTGGAAAGCTATGGAAAGAATCATTATGGAACTAATAAACAGAGACATTGGGGACTTACAGACACTTGATCCCACCCAGTTTGGCTTTGTAAAAGGCAGATCCTGCCTTTTGAACCTGGTTGACTTTTTCAAAACAGTCACTAGAGCCATTGACGAGGGCAAAGTAGTCCATACAGCCTACCTGGACTTGGCTAAAGCTTTCGACACAATACCCCACTCTGGCATCATAGACGAGCTCAACAGCTTAAATGTAAATCCATATGTCACAAGATGGGTGGCAAACTGGCTAAAGGATAGAACCCATAAAGTCAAAATCGCTGGAGCCATGTCAGGCTCAAAGCCAGTGACAAGTGGTGTCCCACAGGGCTCTGTCCTGGGACCCCTCTTGTTCGGCATTTATTTCTCAGATGTGAAAGCAAACATGGGAGGGTTGTAGCTGACAAAGTTCGCAGATGACTGCAAACTAGGTGCCATAGTCGATACACCAGCTGACACATACATCCTACAGAAAGGCCTCACTGAAACAGACAACTGGTGCCGGAGTCATGGCCTTAAACTAAATGCCAAAAAATGTATAGTCATCCCCTTTGGGAAAAACAAAGTGCCCACAAATTATCACATAGGCGGTAACCCACTGAGAATGGAAAAAGTAATCAGAGACCTGGGGATCCAAGTTGATAGTGACCTCTCATTTGACACCCACGTTGCCAAAGTGGTTAGAAAGACTTTCTACCTTGCCCACCTTATCATGAAGGGATTCACATCCAGATCAAAGGAGGTCATTGTGCCCCTGTACTCCTCCCTTATCAGGCCCACGATTGAGTACAATGCCCCATTTGGTATGTACCTCACCCGGCACTTGCAACAGCTAGAGAGACCCCAAAAGTACCTCACCAAGAGGATCAAGGGTCTCCAACATATGTCATATGCTGCCAGACTAAAGAAACTCCAACTCTATTCAGTAGCATACCACCTACTCAGAGGTGATTTGTGCCTGACGTACAAGGCCATGTCCAATCAGGAATTGATGGACATGCTCCACCTCAAAAAATCGAAATCCATCATAACCACGAGAGCTAAAGATTTGAACCTCAGCACAAATATGAATAGGACATGCTGGAGGGACAGATTCATAACTCAGGGGCTTCCCATACTCTGGAACAGAATCCCAGTTCATGTTAGGCAGAGCCCCTCACTGACTCTCTTCAAGAGAAATCTTGACGAGTGGATGGGAGATCGTAGGTTTACCCCAGGGGTCATCTCTGTGTCACTACTAGACAGAGGCACAGTAAACTAATTCTATTATGTAAGGGGGTCTTCACTGTGTCACTACTAGACAGAGGCACAGTATTCTAAATCTATTCTGTACACTTTTGTACCATTACTTGGGGTGGCGAAAGCCACATCACTATGGCTAGGCTTATAAATGCCCCAGGGCAGATAGCCTAGTACCAAACTATGAAACTATGAAACTAAACCTGTGAGCTCTCTCAATTCCAAATGATAGGGGCTCAGGAAGGTTTAATACCTTAGGCAACCAGTTCAAAAAAAGAATCATGTTGTTACCTTCAGTCTTTTCAGGGACCCCATAACTTCTAATGTTGTTTCTTCCTGATCTTGATTCCAGGTCCTCTATTTTTTTCTGTTAAGGAATTATTTTGCTTCAGAAGAAATTTAATTTGAGTATCATTCTCCATTTGTCTTCCATCTAATTCGTTGACAGATTCTTCTATGCTGGCAGTTTGGTCTGAATGTTTTGTGATTATTTCTTTCAAATCTTCAATTTGTTTCCTGCTTTCTTTCTTCATGTGTTCCATTATGTGTTCCAAGTTGTCCATTTTTGTTGAGAGATCTTGAATACTACTAATTATAGTTTGGAGTTCTTTTTTCACAAGAGAGTCTTGAACTGAAGAGTTTGAGTGGCTCATGGCTTCAGCAATCTGTATATAGCTTCAGAAGTTCTGACAGTAAAATGTGAGGAAAATTCAATAAAAGTTTGAATTTTTCCCAGAAGATAATCCACAATAGTATAAGGAATAGTTATGATGTAAAATCTTGGAAGTTTTTTAAATAAAATTATAAAAATCCTGTCAGAAACATTACTTCACAGGCAGGGCAACAAGAAAGTGCTGTTCTCACTCTGGCATCTTGGCCAAGCCTCAGTACTAATTCTTTAGCCTAACATGTTAGTGATAATCTGTCTCATTATTTTTTGGACTGAACTGTGTTATAAAAAACCCTAGGGGAGGTCCTTGGGAGGATTTACTAGAGCAGCGGAAATTACTAAAAAGCTCATGTTTGCACTTGTTTCCCGCCTTTCCTGTAACTAGTCTAGTCCAGATACACATTTGCTGTATCCAGAACTGTTTGTAAGCTTCTGAGTGGTGCCAAAGTCTGCTCTTCAATTTTTCCCTTAGCTCTGCTAGTTCTCTCCTCTCCTGCACTTTTACTAGCTTATTAGTCTAGCACTTTACCAGACTTCTTGTAGCAATTATTGTAGCACACAAAAGAGCTACCAGCACTAAACGTTCTAAAAGGAAACAGCTCCAGTACTTATTATTAATGTCCTCCCCTCCAGGCATGTCTAAAGGTCAGTTCCCTGTGCTTTCTCCTATTAACTTGGTGAACTTGGACATCCTGAGGCAATGTGGCAACTGCCTCATGTACACTGACAACTTTCTCCTCTTACCTTCCAACACTCAGACCTGTGAGAGATGCACTTATATATCCAAATTGGAAGCCACGCACTCCCCAGCCAAGACTGGAATAGCTGGTCAAGAGGAGAAGGTCAACACTTGCACCACATCACATGGAACACATAGCTCTCCAGAACACACACCAGCACTGCCTTCACATAAAAACACAAACCACATACCCACCTTCGCTGAGGCTCTCAATAAAAATCTACCCAAACAACTGGGACCTCTAAGGCAGAAATGCACTCGACCACCACAACACAACATTAATCACGAGACACATAACTCTCCTAAACAGTATGCCACTCAACCAAAGCACCTAAGGCAAAACAGCATGCCCAACACACTAGTCATAGGTGACTTGATAGTGAGGCACACTGATGTCCCAGTCACTAGGTTAAATAAAGAGAAAGTAACAGTCAACTGCCTGTCAGGTCCCAGGATTTGCCACATAACACACACTCAGGTCCCTCAACAACAGGTACAAATATGACTCTGTCATTGTACATGTAGGTGTGAATGACCTGAGACGTACCTCCCTGGACTACATGAAAAGAGACATGGAGGAGCTCTCTGATTACGTAGCTCAGGCAGGTATGTCCCTAGCCCTGAGCAGCATCCTACCATCACTCAGAATGATACCACGGTACAAGCAGAAAATGATTGATTTCAACAACTGGCTAAGTTTCTGGTGTCGTTCTAAGGGGATCCAGTATCTGTTGCCTGGGATGACATGATTGACAGACCTTGATGCTTTGCCAGAGATTGCCTGCATCTGTCACCCCTGGGCTTCTGAATACTGGCCAAGGCTCTTGCCATACCTATAGTGCCTTTTTTTAGGTGGTGTTCCAAAGACCAAATTGCCACCATAACAGCTACAAACAAATGCAGTCTGAGGGTCATGCTGCTCAATGCTAGAAGTCTAAATCTCAAAATGCACTCTCTCAAAGCACTCCTTAAAATGGAGAACATCGACATTTGTGCTGTAACAGAGACCTGGTTCAAAGCAGCAGAAAGCACCCCTGCACTACCAGGCTATAACTCATTCCACACCTTTCAGCCCCAGAACTTGGACCACAGCTCCAAAGGTGGTGGTGTTTCCATATTCATAAAGGATGCACACACCTCCAGACTGGTAGCCCAACATAACGCAGCAGAGATTCTTCAGGTACAGCTAACATTGGGTAAGACAGCGATTCAAGTCATAGCCTGCTATAGATCCCCAACCATGTCCCAAGACTCCACATTCCTAAGCACCCAGGAGAATATTAGGGTCCAACCTAACACTTATACTGGGTGACTTCAACCACCCCTCTATTAACTGGGAAAACTACTCATGTACCAATACACTTGCCCAACATTTCCTGGAATTCATTGATTCCAATGCCCTGGACCAGCTCATTCTTACCCCCACTAGAGGTAGCAACATCCTTGACCTTGTCATTACTAACATGGGCGACCATTGCTCTACACCAATAGTCAACTCCTCCCTGGTTAGATCCAACCATAAACTAATCACTTTGGAAATCCACATCCCTCCCACCCACCCCACCCCCCGCAAAGGTAACCACCATGAAAAACTTCTCCAAATTTAACATTGGGCTCCTAAAAACATAGGTGGCTAACTTCACGGTACCCATGCAAATGGAGAATAGTTGCATGACCACTGAATCATACACCAATGTACTGTACTACACAAGTGCATGGATCTCGCCATACCCAATAGAACCAAGACGCTGTCCTCCAAAAAAAAAGAAAGCCAATCTGGTGTTCCCCTGCCATAAACAAACTCTACAACAGAAGGAGGAAACTGATGTGGAATAAGGTGAATTCCCAAGACTGGAAAAACTCCCTTATCAGCCTCAACAAAAAGTTGAGATCCCTCATCAAATCCTCTAAAGCTAGCTATGAAAACAGAATTGCAGCAGATAGTAAAGACAACGACAAGGCCTTCAATAGTTATGTAAAGAATCTCCATGGCAATACCCAGATTTGGTCTGAACTATTGCACAATGGTACCTCCTATACCGAGCCAACAGATATTGCCAATATACTGGCTGACAGATTTAGTGCCAACTTTACTCCTCTCATCCCCCCCCAACCAAAGGACCAATCACAATATCAATAGATTGCCAGGTACCCAGTATTACTGCTGCAGAGGTTAAAACAGCACTGTCCAAGGCCAAGAATATAGCTTCTATGGTACCTGACAATATCCCTGGCTGTGTTCCACATGAACTACAGAGTGAACTGCCATCTCACCTGTGTTCCCTGTTCAGTCACACCCTCACCTCAGGTTTTGTCTACAAAGGAGGAGCGACTACAGACCCTGGGAACTATCGCCCCATTAGCCTCATGAGTCTGATATGCAAAGCTATGGAATGCATCATCATGGACCTAATAAGGATATAGGGAATCTCCAAACTCTTGATCCCACACAGTTTGGTTTTGTGCAGGGTAGATCATGCCTGCTCATCCTGGTTGACTTCTTTGAGTCGGTCACCAGAGCTGTGGATGAAGGTAAGGTGGTTCACACAGCCTACCTTGATCTGGCCACGGCCCTTGATACCATTCCCCACTCAGGAATCATAAAAAAACTCACTAAGCTAGGCATAAACCCCTATATCACTAGGTGGGTTGCAAATTGGCTCACAGATAGAACCCACAATGTGAAAGTAGTTGACTCCACGTCAGACTGCCGACCAGTCATAAGTGGAGTCCCACAGGATTCGGTCCTGGATCCTCTCCTGTTTGGTATCTACTTCTCTGAAGTCCAGGCCAACACAAAGGGACTCTGGCTGACAAAGTTCCCAGACGATTGCAAGTTGGGAGCTATAATTAACTCCCCAAGTGATGGTGATATCCTACAGAAAGGCCTCACTGAAACCAACGAGTGGTGTCAGAACCATGGCCTTAAACTCAATGCCAAAAAATGTGTTGTCAGCCACTTTTGCAAAACCCATTTCCCCTCAAATTACCACATCGATGGTAGTCCACTGAACACAGAAGGCGTTATAAGAGATCTGGGAACACAGGTTGACAGCAGCCTCCCTTTTGGCCACCACATTGCCGCTATGGTCAGAAAGTCCTTCTATGTGGCACATCTCATTACTAAGGGTTTTGCATCCAGGAAGAAAGAGGTCATTGTCTCCCTGTACTCTTCCCTCATTAGGCAGTCATAGAGTACAATGCCCCATTTGGCATGCACCTCACTAGACACCTGCAACAACTGGAGAGCCCCAAAAGTACCTCACAAAGAGGATCCTAGGCTTTAAACACTTCTCCTATATGGACAGACTCAAAAAACTCCAACTATTCTCTGTCTCATATCGCCTACTTAGAGGCAATCTCTGCTTGACTTACAAAGCCATGTCTGACCCAGCTCTGTTAAAAATGCTACATCTAAAGAAATCCAAATCCCTCCACACCACACACTCCAGAGACCTCAACCTCATTACCACAATCAACAGAACATGCTGGAGGGAACAGGTTCATAGCCCAGAGACTGCCCATGCTATGGAATAAACTTCCCATACATGTCAAATAGAGCAGGTCTATATTATATAATTGCATGCGAACAATGTCAAATGCTCTAATGAGCAAAAATGCCAGAACTCAAAGTTCCGTTATTGAGATTGCAGTACATTGAAGAGTGAGATATTTGCCCTTTCCTCACTGTAGTGCTATCTCGAGGTTGGAATATATATTTAGCGGGGGGGGGGTGCAGCCCCCACAATAAGGATTTCGAGTTTCTGTACTTTCGCTCATTAGAGCATTCGACATTGTTCGCATACAATTATATCATATAGACCCAAATAGAGCACCTCACTGGCTGTCTTCAAGAGAAATCTTGATTAGTGGATGGGAAATAGTAAATTCACCCCGGGGATCACTCCAGTGGCTCTACTCGACAGAGGCCCTGGAAACTAAGGTCAAGTGGCGCAATGCTAGGTTAATCCTATGGGCTAGGCTTGTAAAGGCTTCAGGGCCATTAGCCTAATACACACCTATGAACTTAGGTTAAATGCCAACACTCCCCCTGGGCCCAATAAGCAGATTTCCATAGGTAGTGTTTTAAAACTGAAGTCCTATCAAGTATTGAAATGTAATATAGAATGTAACAAGTACAGGTTTTTTTATTGTATTGTGGAGTTTTTAATTATTTTTTATGTAGATACTCGTTTTGTATTTGTTAAGTATTGTCTTTATAATTAATTACCCGCGGTAGTGGTGCTGCGGTAGCGTTGTCGCCTCACAGCAAGACGTTGTCCTGTTTGATTCTCAGCTAGAGCGTCTTCTGTGTGGAGGCATGCATGAATGGGCGTGCCTTCGTTGAAGGTTGTCCATCAGGGCTGGTAACTCAGCACGTAAAAATCCACTACCAAACATTAGCGGACCGAAATTCCGCTGTGGTGACCCCTAACCAGGATAAGCCGAAAGACACAACATTGTCTTTATAATTAATTGCATGGGTGTGTGGAGTTGTGATTTATTACAGGGACTATATAAACTTGTGTGTGCTTGTATCTGTATACTCTGAAGAAGTCTGTTTACAGGTCAGATGAAAGTGCTTAGTATTTTAATAAACATCTTTTTTGCAGTTCACTGTGGTCCTTCTTCGGTCTTTGGGGCTTTTGGAGTGTTTCGTGGCTAAAGATACCATCGAGAAACTCAGCCATGCCGCACACTACTGACGGGAGACTAAGAATGCCCCACATTAAATAGATTTTCTCACACATCCCAGATGAAAATTTGTGATTATCCATCTAGTTATCCAGACTGGCTTTAAAGCTTGACAGAAGAGTATTGTGCTTGATATGGCTTAGTCTAGCAGTTACTAGAGAGAGCTAAAGCTCGGAGCTGTTAAATGAGCTGCTTTCACTGCTCAGTTTAGAAGTGTTTAATTCTTTCCACTTTCTTTTTCCTACTATGTAACTCTGAGCAAGTTACTTAGACAGTCTTCTGGGTCATCCCTGAAAATGGACAAATGTGCCCAGTGGGCTTAACTGGTTAGCAAAGAAATAGAATAGATATGCAGCCTAGTCTGCAAAAGTGGAATATGTTGGATTAGGTACCTGGTGTGCCATTTGTGGTGTTGACACGGTAGCATAGGTTTAGTTTCCTAGGGGGTGTTTTTCATTTGCTACTGTTTCTATTTAGATGAAGGTGTTTCAAGAGTGCTGATGTTTCATAGTACAGGGGGCTATTGTAGGCTGTGGACTGCAGTTCCTGGTTATATCCACAAGAGGGCAGCAGTTCTACTGCAAATCATGGAGTAAGCAAATATAATAAAAGTAATACAGTATAGCCTTCATTGTCAGAAATGCTAAAAACAGAAAGGCATTTGTGATTTATTTTTTTGCAAAAATAAGTGAAGAGTTTTAATTATTCAAATGCATATATACCAATCCCAATTCTATAGACAGAAGAATATATTTCATATAGAGTTACTTAAAATAATTTGTAGACTGAGCCTATTGTGTAGGCATTTTTAAGCATGTGGGATTTTAACATTTTATTTTTATTTATTTATTTTACATTTGTTGACTGGGAAAGTCCAACTGGATATATGTCCATTTTCAGCAGAGGCCAGGGAGAAACGCTCCAAATGCAAATTAGTTACATCCAAGTACAAAAATAATACTAATAGTAGTAATAATATCAGGTACAATAGAATCAAATGTACAAAAATGCAAGTACAAAGATTGTGGCAGATACATTGTAATGATGAAGGAAAAAACATAGCTTATTGCAACAAAACACGAGAACAGACAGGGCAGTAAAACAGATATGCATATAGATAGTAAGCATTTGGAAAATAAATCTGTCATGTGCATCGACTGTAAGAGTAAATAAAATGGAAGATACCAGGACAATATTCCATTAGGCTTTCTGTAAGGGGGATTATTCTTAAGTACTAGCAGTATTTAAAGGAAGGTAATAGTTTAAGCGAGGTAGGTAAGTGGGGGCTTCACTAGAGGAGAAGTTTGTAATCTCTAGCCTGTAGGTTAAGGCAGGTGCATATCCTATGAGATCTGAAAAAGAGTTTCATTAAGTTTTTAAATTTGGCCAGGGACGGTTCTTGAGTTAAGTCTGGCAGGAGATTAATCCAGTTTTTGGTGATGTGGTTGGAAAATAAGGAGTCACCAGCTGCGTTGTTTGATTTAGTAGCATTTAGCAAAACTTTATCTGTCATTTTCTATAGTAGTACAAACACTTTAAGCATATTGTTATTTCAGTGACATATGAAACAATATGTTGGCTTTGAATATCTGTGTCTGCCACTATGAGTACTATGGAGAGAATTCGTAAAGGTTACCAAGAAGTGTACTTTGGTAACTTTTGGAATTCAGATTCAGCCGTAACACAGTGCTCTAGCACAACGATGAGCAGCACTGCATCAAGCTGTCTCCTAGGCCATGCTACATGCAAATGAGACTTATGCTAATTAGTCATGTGCTCTCTTTATCTCTCTCTCTCTCTCTCTCTCTCTCTCTCTAACCCCCCCCTCCCCCTGGAATAGTCTCTAGGAAGGCATCTATGAGTTGAACAATGCATAAACTCACTTGACTATGTATATTAGCAGCACAGCCATTCCTACCATATTGTATTACAGTAGCAAACACAACCAAAGCCTTTGCTCTGTCTTCTTGGAAGAGATAATACTGGGGATTTTACTGGTAAGTTAGGATCAGGAGGTGTGTGAGTGAGTGTATTCAAGGGTGTGTGTGTGTGTGTGTGTGTGTGTGTGTGTGTGTGTGTGTGTGTGTGTGTGTGTGTGTGTGTGTGTGTGTGTGTGTCTGTGTGTGTGTGTGTGTGTGTGTATGTAACAGGGCAGTAGGGAGTTTTGTGTGTGTGTGGGGGGGGGGGTTAAGGTAGCTGTCATACCTCCACACACCCCTACATTAAATATCATAGACTATAACATGTATTATTTATTTATTTATGTATTTATGTATTTATTTATTTATTTATATTTAATCCAACAAAAATGTCACAGGATGCCTTCTCCTTGAAAAGAACCAGACACTAGGCAGGGTAAGGTTATAAGCACTTTTGTTCCCTTTATTCACACTCAGTACAAACGGAACCTCATCAGGTACACTGCCTGGTGTCTGGTTCTATTTGAAGGAGAAGGTATCCTGTCACATTTTTGTTGGATTATTTGCTTTTATATGATTTAGTTACATTTGTTTACTGGGAAATTCCGACTGGACGCAGGTCCTTTTTCAGCGGATGCCCGGGGAAAAAAGCTCCACATCATGTACATGATAGAGTTACAAAGTTGAAGTAATAGTAAACAACATTACTGGTTGTTGGCTTTAATACAGTAACAAGATATTGATTATCAACAGTATATACAGTAAATGTTGCAAGTTAAGATAGTGTCTTGTCGTTTATAAGTAGTAACAAAGTTGTAAGACAAGTTTTTAAAGTATGTAAAGACAACTAGCTTTCAGTTGGGGGACCACTAGCCACCAGGAATTACTTCATAAGATTTGTGGCTTAATGGTACTTAAATCAGTATGGGGACCAGGGAGTTGGGGGGGCACTAATCCCCAGGGATGCTACCCTTTTATGTTAATGACATAGTATGGGGATCAAGGGGTGGGGGGAACACTAAACATTAGGGATGCTATCATTTTATCTTAATGGCACAGTACAGGGACCAGGGAGTGGGGGGAACAGTAAGCACCAGGGATGCTACCTTTTTATCTTAATGGCACAGTATGGGGACCAGGGAGTGAGGGGAACAGTAAATGCCAGGGATGCTACCCTTTTATCTTAATGGCACAGTGTGGGGACCAGGGAGTGAGGGCAACAGTAAACACCAGGGATGGTACCCTTTTATCACACAGTATGGGGACCAGGGGGTGGGAGGACACTAAAAACAAGGGATATGATGTGTAAAATGGGACTGCAACCTTCCCTGATGGCCTGGGGTCAAGAAAGAAGATATCAGGGTTGTGCAGACAACTCAGGGATAGGTATGGGGAACATGATGTGTGTGCATATGTTTGTATGTATGTATGTATATCCATCCATAACCCATTTCTGATTTTTGTACACATGGGGTCAGGGTGTCACCTCAACAGTGACAATCATCTAGAGCCAAGGTTTACACCACCAGGTGGCTAGCCCTGCCACTGTAATTCTTCCACACTACACGCTCGCACACACAGTCACACCTATGGCTAATTTAGAGTTTCTAATCCAAATACTGCATGTCTTTGGAATATGGGAGGAAAATAGAGCACCCAGAGGAAACCCACGTGAATACAGGGATGACATGCAGACTCCACACAGAAGGCACTCCAGCCAAGAATCAAACCAGGGAACCTCTTGCTGTTAGCCGACAATGCTATCCGCTATGCCTCTGCATCATGTATGCGTGTGTGCACGCGCGTGTGAGTGTTTGTGCTTGAATGTGTACTTGTGTGTGTGTGTGAGAGAGTGATTGAGGGGGATAGGGATGCCTTTGTCTACAAGATGCGGCCATTGCAGTTCACTGTCATGGGAAGTGCTGATCTGCATTTCGTGGTAGTTAACTGCAATTCTTAGACAATGAGCTGATAGTGAGTTCATTTCACATTGGGGTTAACACGTCTGTGAATCACAAAATACCTAGTCATGATAACAGGTCCATTTTATCACAGGCCTTAATGAGATGTGGTAGGAATTTAATGAATCCCTGGGTATGGATTGTAGTGCATGTATATCATGTTTTATGCAGAGAAGCTGTTATTTATTTACATTTGTTTATTTAGAAAATCCAATTGGGTCATAATACCCCCCCACACACAGACACACCTTTCAGCATAGGCCCTGGAAGAAAACTCCGATATGTAAACATAAATTTACAGTCACAAGTAGACAGTAAAACTATAATATTTATCATACAGTTTTAAATAAATAATAAAGACTGAAGGCTAAATATTGTGCTGAAACTCGGCTAAGAGAGGGTTTAAATATAAAATATATGCATTTTTGCTTTATAAATCAAAAGAAAAATTGAAAGTACATGAAAAATCATAATATTTTAAAAAAAGAGTATAAGCAAATGAGTTAATATCAGTAATTTAGCTGTAGAGTTTGGAAAGCTTATTAAAGTAGGAATTAAATAAATCATGTTTTGGATGAATATGAATGACTCATTGAATATAGATGGTCTGATAGCTAATAAGTATTGTGTGAAGGGGAAGGGACTGAAGTTTTATAAGGAAAAATGAAATCTCCTGAAAGAAAAAAAGTGTGGAGAAGATGACTTAAATGAAGATGAAATCTATGCAAGGATACAACAGCAGTATGAAAGAGTTGTCTTAGTATAATTTGATCCTTGGGCCAGTAAATCATTTGATTGCTGTTTATTGATTAGTAGTTAGCAGTGGATGGTAATAATTATTAAGAACATGGTGGAAAGGAGAAAGGGGGTTGGTTTTCTTTTGAGAGGTAGTCACTCTGATGTGATAGAGGGGATGGTATCTAGGTGACAATTTATAGGAGGACGGGTGTTAATACTCGTAGGTATGTTGGACAGCGAGGTGATTGAACATGATAGATAACAGAACTGACATAGCCAGTTGGAGAGGATGTATGACTAATTGAAAAATGAAGCCTGGAGATGGAGGTTTCTCAAACAGTTGAAAGGACAGAATTCCAGAGTTTAGCCACATAGTGTGAATAAAGGGCTTTGCCATATAAGTTTACAATGAGGATATATTCCATAGGATTTTTTCTGAGAATCTAAGGAGTCTGTTTGGAAGGTACAAAGATAAGAGAATTAAAGAGTTGCACTATCTAAGAATCTACGAACCTAACAACTATTTGGTCCTTTTAAAGCCTAGCCATGCATCCAAAATCTCTGGCAAATTCTGGTACCCTTCATAATGTAAGCAGAACTTGGGAGATGAGCAATTTACAGGCTGCCATAGGTCCCAAACCAAGGGTGAATGAATGGATGACACATGTATTCTCATATGTACTGGGCTTGTTTATAACTTGGCGACTGTTCATTTTTATTATGCAGTTTTAATGGTGTACACATGTATTAAATACACTGATTGCATACAGGTCAGGATGTGAGTGATTGCAGGACATATGTCTGAAGCAGTTTGCACATTTAAAGCATTATATCTGATAGTTATTGTACATTGGCATAAATTTTAATGTTGTGTTGTGTCTTTTGGCTTTTCCCAGTTAGGGGTCGCCACAGCGGAACTCCGGTCTGCTAATGATTGGCAGTAGATTTTTACATGCCGAGTTGCCAGCCCTGACACAGAACCTTCAACAAAGGTACGCCCATTCATGCATGTCTCCACACAGAAGACGCTCTAGCTGAGAATCGAACCGGACAGTGTCTTACTGTGAGGCGACAACGCTACCACAGCACCAACACAGTACATTGGCGTACATTTTAATACATACTTAAAATGCCTTTACAAGTGCTTCACCCCATTCAACTTCTAGGAAACCACATTTTGTTTGTAGATAAATGATCCTTTATAATTTAGTGTTCTTTTTTTCTGACATTGACTGACAAGTATCCAGTAGAAAGAACCTCCAGCTCTGTGTACTGCTGCAAACAGTATCAAGTAATATTGCACAGAAAAGCCTTCTGCTGGATTGTGCTGTAATAGCTGCAGTTCCTAATGTCACATCACATTATGATTTCACAATTATTTTGAATTTTGTAACTGTGATTGTGAAAACATTTTGATGTGCTTGTAGCCTATAAAGTTAGAAAACTTTATATACACTTTACTACAGCTCCAATATTGCCTTGTAAATGTTACTAAACACATGTATTGCAGTGTACATTTTTATTCTATTATCATATTCAGTTTTGTGTGGCTTTTGGTCCAGGTCAATCATGAAAGTGGTTCATGGACCAGCCTATCAACCATTTAATTAGCAAACAATAAAATAAATGTACAACAGTCCTACTTTCTTGAAAAGACAGGATGAGTATACTATATGTCTATGACCCAATCATGTGAAACTGAACAAAGCAGATATCATATCAGCACATATCTGCTATGCATGTGTAATGTGGTATTAAAGACTGAGTCACGTATAATTAGCAGAACTGGAAGACCCTGCCTAATACACTTCTGATACAACTTCAGTAATTTTATATGTGATAATCAACTACTGCAGGGGGAGATGAAACCTATTTGTCACTTGTTCGGTCAGGATAAAACAGACGAACAGTTATGAGTTTGATTCAAGCAGCTTTATTGTATAGAAACACATCAGGATTAGGACTTAGTAACTAAAACTTAAATAAACTTATAAACAGATGAGTACTGCACACATACATGTTGACACTCTGTTTTCTCAAAATGGCACTGCTGCGTGCACGTGCTCACTATTTATATGCACATGCCTACACTTGGAAATGCTTCTTAAATTTGCAACACACGCTCTGTTCTACATCCTCCCTCTTTGAAAAATAGTTCATGCATTAAATGACACCATTGACTGACATGCAATTGTACAGAAATGATCCTTTGGCATGCAAATATACAGAACTAATTCTTTGATGTGCAATTATACAAAACTAAACACAAAGGATACGTTCATGTCCAGGTTGCTGTGTATTTTACACTAGGTCTAGAAATATGACCTTATCATGTGACATAAAAATTAGAACTTGGTCTAGCAACAGGGACTGTCTTTAAGGAATTTTCAACTGTTGGGACATCTGGGACATCGTCTGGAATGGGAATAGGTACTGAGACATGTTCTTTAACAGGAACATTGTCTGGGTTGCTCTGAGATCTAGAGTCTGTATCACATGTACGATGCTGTGATATCGATTCTGGCACAGGAAGAAGATCCCTGCGGTTTATCCTGTATTCTATACCCTCAGATTCCACTAAGTAGGATCTTGGCTTGGCACATATAGGTCTCACTTGACCAATTTGATCAAAGCCTTTTGCTGTTTGCATCCTCACTGTCTCTCCTTTTTTCAATAGATGACGAAATCTGCTCATTTTATCATAGCTGGACTTCTGAAAGGTACCCTTCTTAAATAGTTGGACTTTGATTGCTGTGGTGTTTTTAGCATTAGGCATCAACAAACTAGGACTGATAGGCAAGGTTGCTCTGGTTTGCCTAGATAGAAGTCATGGGGTATATTTGTGAGATTAAGTAAATTCTAGAAGATATCGGTATTATCATGCTTTGACTTCTCTAGCAATTGCTTTGCACTCTGTACTGCATGTTCAGCCAGGCTGTTTGACTGTGGGTATTGTGGACTGCTAGTAATATGGATAAATTCCCACTCTTTTGAAAATTTCTCAAATAATTGACTGGTAAACTGGGTACTGTTGTCAGAGATAACTGTGTGTGGACTACCATGCACAGAGAAATTATGTTTCAGCTTAGTAATAACAGGATTGGACATTAGATTAGGTAGCAAATCGATCTCAAACCAGTTTGAATAAGAGTCTAAAACACTAGGTAATGCTGATTGTTCCACTCATATATGTCAGTAGCTACTGTTGACCAAGGTAGTTCAGGAATCTGGCTGAACTGAAACAGCTCTTTTTGAAAATGTGGTTTAGTACTACTGCACACTGAATAAGAGGAAAGCACTTTGTCAATATCTTTTGACAGAGAAGGCCAAAACACTAGTCCTCTCGCCCTTCTTTTAGTAGATTCGGAACCTGGGTGGCCACAATGGAAAATCTGTAAGGAAGTAGGAAGAACAACTTTAGGACCTCTAAAAATGATACCATCTTCCATCAGCATATCATCTCTGTAAGAAAAATAAGGTTACACTTCTGGTGATACACAAGATTGCTTTGACGGCCATCCAGCATTGATGAAGTGGTTGAGCTTTTGCAAAACTGGATCAATCTTTGTATGATTTCTTAGCTCATCAAGTCTCGTGGTAGAAAAATTATGCACTTCTGTGACATCAAAGTCAAAATTCTCTGCAGCGAGTTGTTCTGTGGTATTTATGGGCAATCCGGACAAGGTATCAGCCAGATAAAGACATTTGCCTTTTGTATAGACTATTTTTAAGTTGTATTTTTGTAATCAGAGCATCATTCTTTGTAGTCTTGCTGGAGCCGTATGCATAGGCTTCTTTAAAATAGTGACTAGAGTTTGATGGTCAGTCTTGATCTGGATAGCTTGACCATAAATATAATCATGGAACTTCGAACATACAAACACAACTGCCAAAAGTTCCTTCTCATTCTGAGCATACTGCATTTCAGTTTGGGAAAGAGTTCTAGATGCATAGGCTACTGGTCTGCCCTCTTGAAGAATAACTGCACCAAGACCGAACTTTGAAGTATCACAGGAAAGAACTACTGGTTTTTGCACATCATAGTATCTCAATGTAGGTGGTCTGGCAATTTTCTGTTTGTGGTTATCAAATGCTCTCTGGTGCTGTCCCAGTCATGACCAGGCAACATTCTTGTGTGTCAGCTCTCTTAAAGGCACTGATAACTCACTAAAGTCAGGTATAAACTTGCCCAAATAGTTAACCATATCAAGGAAATGCTGTAGGGATCGTCTGGAGTTGGCATCTCAAGAATGGCTGCTTGTTTAGAAGGATCTGGTCATAAGCCTGTACTAGTAAATAAATGACCTACTGTACATAAGTAACTTCTGATAGCCTGAATTTATATGTCAGAGGACTGATCTGCAAGTTCACTTCATACGCTTTATCCAGAACTTTCCTAAGGTTTCTGTCATGCTTCTCCATTACCTCCAACCAGTAAATCATCCACTATTATAGCACATGGATAACTCGAAAAAAAATTGCTCCATTGCATGCTGAAAGACTTCACTGGCAGAATTTATTCCAAAAGGCATTCTGAGAAATCTGTATCTACCAAATGTAGTACTGAATGTAGTCAGTAGTGAAGATCTGTGATCAAGCATTATTTGCCAAAATGAACTCTGCATCCAAGACAGAGAAAACAGTGGCATTTGGCATAAGGGTGGCAACTTGATAAGGCCTCTTTAATGCTTTGTTCAAATCTCTTGGGTCAATACATATTTGAATTTCATCTGAGCTTTTCTTATGAGCGACTACTATTGAAGACACACAATCAGTTGGTTCTGTGACTGGACAAATCACACCTCGCTGCACCATCTTATCTAACTGGGCCTTGAATTTGTCCTGCATGGCTATCGGACCTCTCCTCACTGGTCTGACCTCTGGGTCTATTTTCATGGAGTACACAACTGGAAGTTTGCCAAGCCTGTCACTGAAAACATCAGCATACTCTGAGAAAATAGCATCGGTGAAGCTGGAACTAGGACACGTGCTTACATGGTGGACTTCCTTGGTAAAAAGAAGCAGTTTCATTCTTTGTCTCTGAGACCTAATAATGACTGCACTGGTCTTCTCATTACATAGAATTGCAATCTGTAACTGTTCTCAGCTGAATACATGAAAGCACTACCGAGCCTTTGGTTCGAATCTCTTCACCTCCGTAAGCAACAAGCTTCGCATAATTAGCTAAATTAAGTTGCTCACCACTGTAGCAAATGTTTCTGCTGACATAACATTACACTTTAAACCAGTGTCCACTTTGAGCTCTGCGAGTTTAACACTTCATTCTTTGCCAACAAATCTACTGTATTAACCTTTTCACCAACTATTATACACCCTCTACAAAGAAAGTAGGGTTGCAGCTTTCTACATGATCATCTTGCTTTTTTGAGTGACCTTTCTTGATAACAGAATGAGGCTTGCTTGATTTACAAACTTTTAAAGTGGTTCCATTTTTTACACTTGTGGCATTGCTGACAAAATGCTAAGCACTTCTCTCTTTTAGATTCATGATTGGCACTACAATTACGACAGTTAACAAAAAAACACACTACTCCAAAATCCAGTCCTTGCACTCAACTAATCATAAAAAAAGTCTGGGACTCCATCTCATCCATTCTGTAATAAAGAAAGCCCCTGCCCAAATCCCAACCTTTCCAACCTTGATGCAGCCACCCAGTTCAACTCATTCTTCACTGACTGCATAGCCAAACTATCTTCCTCCTGCCCACCTCCTTCTTCCAGCCCCAGCCCCTCCTACACCAACCATGACCACAAACACCTACCTTCTTCCACACCCTTCTGCCTTACTGCCATTACCACAAGCACTATAAAAAGATTTCTCCTCAAACTCAAACCCTGTCACAATGCACCTGACAATCCTGCACCCACCTTCCTCAAACAATCTGCAGACAGCATTGCCTATCCCATCTCTATTCTTATAAATAGATCCATACAAGAATCATATTTCCCTTCTATCTGGCATCACACTTGCATCATCCCCCTCCACAAAGGTGGCAAAAACACTGACACCACCAATTTCAGGCCTATTGCCATCCTTTCCCCATTTCTAAAATACTAGAGAAAACCATCCAAGCACAACTCATGATACACCTAACCCAAAACAATCTCCTATCCCCTACCCAACACTGCTTCTGCCCTGGCCACAGTACCGTGACTGCCCTTCTCTCCTATCTAGAAACCATCAACCTGGAATGTGACTCAGGTAATTTGTATCTACACTATTCCTAGATCTGTCAAAGGCCTTTGACACCATCTCCCACACCCTACTCATATCCCAGCTCTCTACCCTACATCTCTCTTCCACCACCATTGCCTGGTTTTCCAGCTACCTGTCAAACTGCCAACAAGCTGTCCAATGGAAAACTTCAACCTCTCCCCTTCCTACCAACACCCACAGGCATCCTTCGAGGTTACATTCTTGGCCCTCTACTCTTTAACCTATTCATTAACAACTTTCACCACTCCATCCCAGAATTGTCTGTCATCCAATATGCCGTCGACTTGACTATCATCTGCTCAGTCTTCCCCCCTCTGATCTCCTAGCAAAATCCTAATTAGCATTCTCCACAACTGAATGCTGGATGAAGTCCAGCCATCTGGCTCTAAATGCAAATAAAACCAAACTAATTATTTTTTTCTCCTATCAAAAACTCCTTTATTGACAAAACCTCCTTCACCATACAGAGCCAGAACAACACTGCCCTTGAAATTGTTCCCAACACCAAGCTTCTCGGCATCATCATTGATGAAGAACTAAAATTTGATACCCACACCCTCTCTGCAATCAAGAAAATCCACCAAAAGTTAGGTCGCCTCTACAGGCACCACTGCTTCCTCAGCCCTTCTACATGTCAAACTCTTGCATCCACCTTCCTGCTCCCCTCCCTTATGTATGGTGCCCCTCTGTTCACCAATTTCCAACTCAGCCTACAATCCAGACTTAAATCCTGCTACCACAAGATCTGCAAATTTGCAACCAATTCAAAGAACTCATCCCACTGCTGCGACTCACTCCTCACCCTCAGTTGGCTTGAACTACCCAGCTATCTGTTACCTCCAACTAGTCATTGCCCACAAGCTCATCTTTAAACCTGTGGACTGCCCATCTCTCACTACTTCCTTAGAAACCTATATACCCAGCCGCTCACTCAGATCCAAAAACCAAAATCTCCTTCAGGTCCACAAACCAGCACAACCACCTGACCAACTACTAATGTCCTACTCCTTAGTTAAACAGTGGAACTCTCTCCCCCCTCACCTACGCAACCTACCTAACCATATGAATTTCAGATCTCAGCTTTTCTCTCATCTATCAGCTAAATGGGAATGCCCATGTCACACTCCAACATAAACCCCTCTAGACCTCCTCTCTTATTACCCTGCACTGAAATCATCACCAATTTAACCACTACTACTGCTTCATCTCTACCTAAAACTTTCTCTCCCCTACCAGAGACTGAATTTTATCTCTACTATCCAATTTACTATGCTTTCCTTTACAAATATACTGGTACTTTCTCCTCACAACATTTGTTTCACCTAACTTGCTAAGACCTAGCAGCTGTATGTTTTACAAATTTTACTTGCTAGGATCTTTGACAAAATGTTTATTTATTCTGTAAATGTTTAGTCTACCTACCTGCAAAGGGCTAGTAGCTATATGTTTAAATGTACTCTATGATCTTATGGCAAATTGTTTATTCTTCTGTAAATGTTTTAAATTTTTGTATATACTATTGTCTTATGTAACATGTAACATTGTAATTGCAATATCTTGGATCTTGTCTCCCCAGGCCTCCACTGAAAATGGGCTCATTATGGCCCAGTGGACTTCCCTGGTCATCAAACTTAAATAAATAAAACTTCACTTGGGTTTTGCTGACTCACCCTTGTACTGTATAGAGCATGCCCATTTTACTGAGCTAGTCTTAGAACTTGCTGGAAAGGTACAGGTCCTCCCTGGAAAACTTGCAGGGACTACAGCTGCCATGTGCTGTAGGCCTGTATCTGCCAGCTACTTGCTGCATGCTGTCTGTGTTTGCTCTAGAGGCTGCTGAAACCATGCTCTTATCACTTGCAACCATACTCATATACCTTTCTGTAAGCTCGTAGATTTGACAAATTTCTATAGCTTTTCTCAATGTTAAATTACTGTCATGAAGCAAAATCTTTCTCAATGCAGCATTATTAATATCACATACAAGCCTGTCCTTTATCGACTTGTCTTTCAAATCACTAAATCTGCACATTTTAGCTTTATTTCTCAAGTCAGTGGTATGAGCTGCAAAAGTTTCTCCTGGCTTTTGGTCTCTCATATACAATAGGTGCCTTTCCAGTGTAACATTTGTCTTGGGGTTACACATTTCCTAAATTTACATTTCAAGCACTCAGGGTCCTCTTTTGACTCAGCCGGAACAACAATATGACATTTCTCCTCCTCTCCTGCATATACTGCTGGTGCATACACAAATGAACACTCTCTTTCAATGGCCTCTGACCCTGCAAGTTAATCAGAATGAATGCCCTGGTACATGCATCTTTGTCAGAAAAAGCTGCTTGTATGAAAATGTATTCATGCTCAAATACTCTCCAAATCCATGCAATACTATGATCAAACACAAGTGAACTCGGTTTGCAAAATGCCTGTGCCATGTCAACACACAGTAGTAAAGGCCCTTGAAATCATGTATGAACATACACACATATATTGCCAGAAGTTTACGCCAGAACTTGTAACTATGCCCATTAGCACAACAGACTCTCTGAAACAACTGTACTTTGCAAAATAAGTCTCTGTAGCACAAGAACACTTTGAAATCACTGTACTTTGCAAAACCACTCATCAGTGTAAGAAACACTTCAAAATGGTTGCACTTTGTAAATGGACTGTATACAGCACAAGAACCCCTTTCGAAATGGCGTACTTGCGAAATAACACTGTACAGTGTAAGAAATACTTTGAAATGGCGAAACTGTGAATAAATGTACACAGCTAAAGAAACTTTTCGAAATGACTGTATTTTGACTGCACTTTGCAAAATAACTGTACTTTACGCATAGTAAACTCTTTGAAATAATTGCACTGTAATAAAGCACACACTGCAAACACTTTGCATACACTGAGATACTTCGAACAACTGTAGTTATTCTTTGAATGGCTTCGGTCAATGTGAAATAGTAGCTCATGCCAAAACACGGTCGTTTACTAAAAACTTGCAGTTGCCTTGTTTTTCTAAGCTTATTTTGCCCTTTACTGTACTTGTTGTGCCCTTTTAACCTCTTATCATACTCATTATACTCTTCTTGTGCTCATTTTGCCTTAAACATGCTCGTTATACAAATCGGAGGTAACGCTAAACCCCATATACACATTTCTGATAATTTAATCAGTCATGGTTCTGAACACTTTGCTTAATGAGCAATGCGTTTTGTGCCTTTTATTTACGTTTTGTGCTATTCATTTGATTAATAATGTAATTTGTGCTTTAAGAATGCTTCATATTGTTTTCTTTGCAAAATAAAACACTTGTGCAAGTTCTGTTTACCTGAAGTGCATTTCTGACCTTTTTTAATTGTTTGAGCACTTGTATCACCCAGCCTGCTCAATATACCTTCACCGTCAACTCTGCACATCATGACTTGAAGAAGTTGCAATCTGAATCCTGGTTCTGGCACCATGTCACTCGTCCGATCAGGATAAAACAGATGAACAGTTGTGGGTTTGGTTCAAGCAGCTTTATTATATCAAATGCATCAAGATTAGGACTTAGTAACTAAAACTTAAACTTATAAACAGACTGACTACTGCACTCATACATGCTAAGGCTGTTCTCTCAAAATGGCATTGCTGCCTCCATGTGCCTACACTTGGAAATGCTTCTTACAAATACAGCATATGCTCTGTTCTACACTATTGCCGTGCTTTCTTAACATGATGTTATTGATCCCTGCATAATATTGTACATAAAGCAGGCAGAATTCCATCTTCGTTGCCCTAGCACAGCAATGTGGTGAAAGTAATCCTGCCCAGTGGAGCACTGTGTAGTGGGACACCCTTAAACTATTGTTTCCTTCTAATCTCAGTGACCTTAACTAATAGAACTTACTTCAAGAGGAGGAGGTGGTTAATAGCCCAGCCTTATAGAAAACACGCTGCATTTGTGGGATTGATCTGCTTTGCACATTGGATGTGGCATCACTTACCCTGACTCTTAGAACACAGTAGTTTGGGGAGGAGTGGGATTTCTGTGTTCTGTATACCTGTGACATAGAGTTCCCCACAGTATCATAAGAAGTTAAAAGCTGCTGAGTCATGTGATCATTACATCTTGACAGTTCGCACCCTGGACTATACTTGCTCTCTCGAGAAGGACTAAGCTGGTCAAAGCCTGGGGTGAATATATGTATACCCATCAAATTATCCAAATGCAGGCATGCCTGAAGGTAGCTTGTTGTTTAGACTTTTGGCATTGGTCAGAGCCACCTTAATTTGATTGTACTTTGATACTGATATGTTTGCTATGTTGGAATGTTCATTAACTGAACTTTGCCTAAAAAGGGCACTATGAGGGCAGCAAGGGCTTTAAACAGTTTGTGGAAGCCTTTGAATGAGAAGTACAAACCATCCCTTGCAAAGCAAGTAGAACTGTCAGGCATGCTTTCATGCTGAAAAATCCATGATTCCCCTAGAATGACACCAATTATTTAGCTGTTTGTTGAAGCCAGTCATCTTTTGTTTGTGTCTAGGTATCATTTGTGGAGAAGAGACGATTGCACAGAGAGCTCAGACATGTATCTCTGCATCTCCCTCAGGATTTTTTGATCCAAGTCATTTACCTCCACATACACAGCTACCATGTCGAAGTTATATTTGTCTGGCAAAAGGATCATAAGAGCCCTTGATATGTCTTGAGATCCTGGCTTCTAAAAGATAATTCACTGTCACCCTGCCTTTGTCCAGCATAGTGAGTGGGCAATCTCTGTAAGTCACTATGGAGTCTACAATCACCAAAGCATTGTTGTTTGTGGAGTGGTCTGATATACTGGAATTAAGCTTCTTTTTGTCATGCTGACCCAATATTATATTATGCAATATCTGATTTTTGCAGATATGTAATCCTAGTGTGACTAGGAGGCTTAGGTAAGAATTTATTTTGTAGTCAACATATGGCATTTTGTTATGTGTCCTGACTGGGTGCATAGTGTGCAGTGTGTTACCACAATGCTTCCAGTATGTGTATTTTGTGAGCATGAGGCCTTCATATCCCTTAAACATATGCACCTCTCACAGTGTTGTTTGAGTTTTGTAAGAGTTTGTTATCTGTGAGTTTAAATTAGCACCCCT
>NC_056750.1:233902314-233947314 GCF_019279795.1 Protopterus annectens
GGAACACAAGCCAAGTAGTATCTGGCCAGGAACGTAGCATGCATTTATTTATGTATGCATGTATGTATGTATTTATGTATTTAAGGCACACAAACCAAGCAGAAGCAGAATGAGCAAGGCTTGGGAGCAAACTGGAGCTGAAGAAATGGAACACAAATAATGGAACAAATTCTGGTACAGACTACAGAGCAACATGGCATTTTTTTTTCTTTTAGAACAAGCTGGAAATGCAGAAATTCAGGTAATCTTCATTGTGTGTGTGTGTGTGTGTGTGTGTGTGTGTGTGTGTGTGTGTGTGTGTGTGTGTGTGTGTGTGTGTGTGTGTGTGTCTGTTTGTGTGTGTGTGTGTGTGTGTTTGTGTGTGTGTGTGTTAGTTTAGTTAAGTGACTTGGTTACACCCAAGCCCCATACCTTTCTTACAGGAGACAAGAGCATTAATCCTCTATACCAGTTGCCAGACCTACTAGTCTGCTTTTATTTGCCTCCACTTTAGTTGGATATCTTTGATTTTACCTCATATTTATGCACTCCTCTTTTGCTGGAAATCTGTAATTTTGCCTCATATTTATGCATTGCCCTTGAGCAAGTCACTTAGCCAGACAATATTTTGGGATAACTAGAAATTTGGGCTGCAAGTCTTGTAACTAGTATATATGAAGCAGAGTAATTATGATGTAAAGGAAGAAAATTCAGAAGCATAGCTAGGGTGGGATGAGAGGGGCAACTGCCATGGGCACAAAGTTTTGGGGAGCGATCAGCTAATTCTGATCTCTCTTTCAAACTGGTATGCAGTCAAACTTGAGTGCTGTGGTGTTCCATGTGTGGTCTAAACTGTAGTAGCTGCTTTCTATATTGTAGCAAGCAATTTCCTACATTTTCTTTACTAAAACCTGTGCACTGTAGCACTACATGCAGGCATGGTATAAATTGTTTGCTACAGTTTAAAAATAATATTTTTTTAATTAAAACATAAGCATTGTATCTGTTCATGCAAGCAGGATATAAACTGTAGCAACTGTTTGCTACATTTATAGCAATAGTTTGCTACAGTTTAAAAAGTTTTTTTTTAACTGAAACATGAGTATTGTAACACTCTGTGCAGGCAGGGTATAAACTGTAGCAACTGTTTTCTATGTTTGTATAAAATAGTTTGCTATAGCTTAAAAGCAGACATTTTTAATAAAAATAAGTTGAAGGATGGTTGGGGCAGTGCGCAGAAACAGGAACTAAATGGCCGGGGCGAGGGGGAGGTGTGTCATGTATCAGGTCACCTGGCTGATGTGCCAGTAAAAGGAACAGCCATTTCTTTTCTCTTCACTTGATGAGCTGAGAGGATGGGCCCAGGTTGCCAGTTGAACCAGCTACACTTCTGAGAAAATTGATTGTAGTTAACAAGAGCATCATTACATGAGCCATGTTCTTTAGACGTGATCCTTAGTTTCCTTAATGTTGACATTGTGATAATTATTTAGCTGTAAATAAATTGTACAACATGAATTCTATGGATTTAATAGTAATGTTTTAACTATGAATGCATTTTTAATTTAGCTTTTTTTTTGTAGACACATGGGTATGAAATACACTGAGTTTGGTTTACAACAGTTTGCCTAGCACTTAGTGCAGACGAGAAATGTTATGAGCTGTTAAAAACTGCTTCCTGTAGTACATGATTTGATTCACTCAGCCTTCATTTGTCTTCGATGATTCTGCCAAGTTACTTCACCAGACCGTACTTCTGGGCTGCTTCTGAAAAAGGACACATATCCAGTGTTGTCCCTTGCTGTTAAAAAATGTGTAATACATTTGACTTTTGAATTGCTACACCCTTCACATAGACGTTAATTTGTACCTCACTATATGCTATTTGAGTATGAATCCAGCATACCTCTTGTAGTTAAAAGGCTTGCCAGATGAATTTTCACTAAACTGTGAGTTTTATGGGATGACACATTTACTGTTTCTCGTGTTAAGTCTGTTTTCAACATGTCTCTTGTAGTTTAATGGTTCCTAGATGCATTTTCACTAAAATGTGAGTTTCAAGAGAAAATAAGTTTACTGTTTCTCATGCTAAGTCTGTTTTTAATGTAGGAGTGCTGTTTTCTTTGGAAATTAGCTGTCAGTATTTTGTCTGCAAAATTTGAAATTATAGTTTTAAATAAAATCAAAATTACTATGGTAAACATAAAAGTAAAGCAGAAAAAAATAGTATATACACAGATTTGAACAATATTTACGGTAATTGGGAAGAAGCAGCCAAGTAATGAGATATTGGTATGGCTGGAAGGGGCCCAATTCATTATCCTTCAAAAGGTCCCACTGGTCCATGATCTGGCTCTGACTCTGGAGGTGTATGCTGCAACAATACAGCATTATTAGTCATTCAAGTAGTTCAGACCTGTACTGAATGATGTCAGAATGGATAGCTATTCCTGATGACAGATAAGACAAGGAGGTGACAAATGAGATGTAGGTGTCCTGCAAGCATGTGTGACCCCTCCCCAAAAAAGTATTCTGTATGCAGTCATTTCTCATTTTTTTTGTATGACTTGTAGATTGTTGCTGCAGCATTTTTATTGACTATAATTGTTTTGCTTTATTTATTCCACTAAAAAATGAATTAATTCATTAATAGGCCTAAATTATGTAATATAGTCTGTGTTGCATTTTAGTAATATATTTTTGCAGTATCTTCTTTACAGCCTCCAGCAACTGCATAGGGGTTGATGTTTGTTGGAGTGACAATCAAAACATTGTGATCTTCAACATCCATTATGTAGACATTGATGCATATTACTGTGATCCAGTCTTTTCTAAAAAATTGGATTGTAAAAGATTTCTGCATTTAGTCAAAAACTGTTACTCTGGCAGTTAGTGTAGTGGACTAAAGCTCCAACTTGTTAGTGAGCTGCTTCCTGTGGCAAGCATGCAGGATTCATATCTTTCCACCTTCATTTACATACTTTGTGACATATTGCAAGTCACTTAACCAGACAGTGCTTTGGGGCAATTGGGAATTTCAAGGTAGGCTCCTTAATGGTCTCCTGGACTGCATAACTAGTAATTAGGAACCTATTGTTGCTGTTTGATAGACATCCACTATTGCATGGCTGATCTAGTTCAAAAAATGTTATGACAATATCATCAGCACACCATTTTGTAATGCAACATGGGTAATTTATCCTTTAAGGGTATCAGGCATTGCAGTGAAGCATTGAATGCAAAGTTGTTATCCAGCAGCAACTTCTGCATTAGTAATAGTTCTCATAGTTCAGATGAGTTTTACTTCTGTAGAAATTATGCATATGTAATCAGTTGGTTAATATTGCTTAAGCTGTTATAAATATTCTTCTATTTCAGCTGTGCTACCCCTCACTGGGATCTTATGGTATGATGTTAGTAATCTTTATAACATTTAATATAGTTTATCCAAAGTTACCAATAAAGTACATGCCATTTTTGCATAACAATAAACGGTATACATCACTAACAAAGTGGCTATAACTGCTGGTGGGTATGGGATACTCTCTGTGACTTTATGCTGTTAACTGGTCATTTTTAGCCTTAAAGTTAGCAATCCTATTGCTTATGATTTATTGACATTCTCTTGCAGGAAATATCTGTTTAACATTTAGAAATACACTTATAAGTTTAGTTAAATGAAGTATATTAAGTTGCTTACTGTAAATATAGTAAAACGGTAAAATTAACCATTTATATTCCTCGTCATGAAAATGTTTCAGCTTAAAATATAAAAACATGCTTATACATGTTTTCAAGCTTAAGGTCCAGTACAAACTTTTTACTTAAAGGGCAAATCTATTGTTTCAGAAAATAAAAATTCTGCAATCAGAAAATGAAAGTCACTTGTTTAAAGGCTTTTTATTTTAGAAGCAGTTTTCCAAATATTCAGATCACTCTGTCTCTTCAGAGATATACTGTTCCACTCCATTTCTTCAGTATTATTAAGGATTTTATTGCTGTTAACAAAAGTGGATACCTCCTCGAGCATGTTAAATATTTTGTTTTCATAAAGAAATAATTTGAACCTTGCATGAAACACCAAAGTGGCTTTAATATTGCTCTTTTTGAGTTCCTTGATTAGTGGTAAACAAGATTTTCCTTTACTCATTACTTTACTGAAATAGTTATTGTCAAGTCGACTACATGTTCACCTATTCTAATAGGTGGCTGGAACATGCTGTTTTTAATATTTGATCTTTTTCTAAGCTAGACATGAACTTAACTGCAATTGAACATGTGGTGAGTTTTCCTTCTTCAAAGGTGCTGTCAGAGATCTATGTGCCCTTTCAATTCCAAAAGATAAAGTTTCAGGTAGATTTAATATTTTATGTAGCCAGGTAGTTAAGAAGTTTATTATATTGTCTTCCTCATACTTTTCAGGTATACCATAAATTCTAATGTTATTTTGTCTCAGTTTATTTTCTAAATCATCAAGTTACTTCTATGAGCCAGTTATTTTGTTTTAAAAGAAATTCAGTCTAAGACTCACCGTCAATTATTCTTCCTTCATGATCATTTAAAGTTTCTTTCATACCGCTCATTTGTGTACTTTGTGATACATCCTGCATACTAGATATTAATGAATGTATGTCTTTTTTAACACAAGAATCTTGAGTGCCATTTCTTGAGTCGCTCATGTTGAAGTCTCTTCTCTCTTAACCAAGCAGTTAAAATTCTGACAGAAACATTACAGATTTTGAAGAACTTGAAGCTATAAATCTTTTCTCTGACTATTAGTGAACAAAATTAGCTAACAAGTATTTCCAAACTTTATATTTATTTTTTTTTTATTTTCTGTCAGAAAAAAAAGTCAGTCATAGAGTTTTCACCAGTTGCTGCTATCAGTTATCCGGTCATTTTTAAACAGTCTTTAATCTAGCTTTGCAGTGTGTGTGTGTGAATTAAGTAGGAATGCTTCAGCTATTGTTTGTTTATATGAAACAAATTTGAAATATGTGACCTTGGTCATTAATTCTTTAATGCAGACAGCTGGGAAGGATGCAGTCAATGTAGCTATAATTGCTGGGTTTGTGGGATGTTAGATAAAAATGACCAACCCTGCTGATCTTATAAAGTAATAAAGTCATCTGTGCAGAACTCAAGCAATTCTTTCAAACAATGATTTCAAAAATAGACTTTCATCTTTAAACAAAGTCTCTTCACTGCACATTCTGGCCGCTCTAATCAGTTGCCCTTTAATAATCCCCTTCCTTTGAAATAAAGGGTGGTTTGCTCAAGTTCCTCCATGAATGAATGACAAGTGCTATAGTTTTGCCCTACTTGTTGAATTCATGGAGGTCATTCTTAATAACAATTTTATTTATTTTTGTGGGGAACTATTCCGGCAAAAAAGAGGGGTGGCAATGGGCACCCCTTGTGCCTCTGCTTATGCCAACATTGTGCTAAGTTACTGGGAGTCAAAATATATATTTAACACACAATGGGTTGAGCACCTGGTACACTACCAACGTTATTTGGATGACATCTGTATATTTTGGAAGGGCAGCATGGAGGAACTTGAGCAATTTATTAGGCACATTAATGACAGTACAGATTTCTTGAAATTTACGTACAACATTAGTACAGATAGTTTGCAATACCTTGATGTGAATTTACGTAAGAATATTGAAAAAGAATGTTTTATGTCTTGTATATATAGAAAGGATAGTTACTCAAACATGTTTCTACATTACAATAGCAACCACCCTTTATTTCAAAGGAAGGGGATTATTAAAGGGCAACTGATTAGAGCGGCCAGAATGTGCAGTGAAGAGACTTTGTTTAAAGATGAAAGTCTATTTTTGAAATCATTGTTTGAAGAGAGGGGGTACCCTACACAACTAATAGACTCAGTAATTACAGAGGTCGCTAGCCAGAGGTTGGACAAATATTTCCCTTTACTGGGAGAAGAATGTAGGTATGAACACAATAGAGTAGACAACAAATTAAAAGAACAGGGGTGTCTGTTTGTTCATACAAATTGTAATGAAAGTCTATCAGTAGAAAGAGTTGTTGGCAAATATTGGCCGATAGTTACTATGAACGAGGAGTTCAAGCAAATGCTCGGTAGTAAACCTCAATTTATTAGAAGAAGAAATAGGAATTTGAAAGAATTGCTTGAGACTAACTACGGGACGGGAGAACACAGGGTGTACCGAAGGTCTGGAACATTTAAATGCAATACTTGTAAGCAGTGCCCCAATATTATCAACAAAAAAGGTTTTTATTTAAATTCTAGAAGGACTTGTATAAAATCACCTGGATATTTTAATTGCAAAACCAAGGGGGTGGTCTACCTTGGTCTGTGTCAGTATTGCCATTGTTTTTACATAGGCAAAACGGAGAGGATGCTGGCAAAAAGAATATACGAACATCTCTATGAAATCAGTAAAGGGAAGGAGACTAATGCATTCTTTAAACATTCATTGACTTGTGACCAAATGGAACTGAGGTTTTTAGTTTTAGAACAGGTAGATATTAACCCTAGAGGAGGAGATTGGGAAACCTCCTTAGAGTATAAAGGACTGCTCTGGCAGTTGAAATTTGATGCAGCAAAACCCCCTGGCCTTAATGGGGCTATTAGTATAGCTAGCTTACTTAAACTTAGAAGAGCAAAATTGTAATAGAAAGGCATATAAATATTAAAAAAGATTATGGGAGATATGTGCTAGCTCATGTTATTCACAATATTTGATAGTATGTAATAAGGTGTGTGTAAAGTCTTATTGTTTTAGAAAGTTATCCACAATATTTGACAGTATGTAAGAAGGTGTGTGTAAAGTCACATTGTTTTAGAGAATAAGTATATGATTTTTGCGAAGGATTGTTGACCAATATTTACAAGATATAGGATGACATAAGCAATTATGTACCAACCACAATGTTTTAGTTTTTTGAGTATTTTTGCTGTTATGAAGTAGGAAATATTCATGAATTTGAAAAGTTGGAGTAGTATTTGTAGTTTTTTGTAGGTTTTGTAGTTTATACATATTTTTAATAGTTACTATTTTTATAATAAATGATATTCTATGTGTAGAGTAGATTTTAGTGTTGTATATATGAACTCTGTTGTAAAACAAAGTATCACCAGTTACATGGCAATGTTACAAGTGGAATTACACTTTTTAATTGTAAATTTAATAATTGAATAATTGGATGTTGATTGAATTTATTTGTTTGGTAAGGGCAGTATAAAAGAACCCACCAAACTATGTAACAATTGTCTTGAAAAAGCCTGGGAGTGCCTGGGTGAAAGTGCTTGACATACGATATACTGGATGTGCTTGGTGTTTTTAATGCTTTTTTGGTGGAGCTTTTAAAATAAAACAAACTACTGTTCAGCACTTGGTTCGCAATCTTTGAATCCTGATTCTTTTGGATTACCAGTTGGTGTTTTGACGAGGCTTTTCGTTTTTGTGTTGTTTATGCACCAGCACTGATTCATTATGGGCTGGTATTTTTTTAATGGCTGCATGACCATGGAGTTAATATATATAATTAAGGGAGTATATATTTGTTGTGTAGAATGTTTTCTATCCTTTGTGAGTCAGTAAAATGAGTTTTCAGTCAGATGTGTTTTCAGTCAGTTGTGCTCACTGATTTTTCATTCAAAGCCCTATACACTGTACTCTCACATGATTACTGCATTTCCACAGTAATTGAGACCTGCAGAAAAGAATGGGAGGCTGTACCAGGTGAAACAGAAGCAATCCACAGGCTCCTGAGTCTCTTATTAAGTAACAACTACTTCCAATTTGAAGGAAATTACTTCAGATAGATAACAGGGATCACAATGGAGGAAGCCATGGCCCCAAGCCTAGCAAATATGCACTGGGGAAGTGGGAAGAAGCGGTTATTTACAACTCCCCATTCTACCAACAAATGGGATGTTACCTTAGATTTATTAATGATATATTCATCACTGGGAACAGCAATACTGAAAGGCTCAACAAATTTCTGGACCACATAAATGGATTAACCAACTTCCTTAGGTTCACAATGACCTACAGCACAGAATCTGTTAACCTACTAGAATTGAAAATAAGCAAAATACTGTCAACAAGAATGCATTCAACTGTCCTATATCAAAAACCTACTAGAGTAAACCTTCTGCTGCACAGCAACAGCACAGATCCCTACAGAATCAAACAAAACTCATATCTCAAGGTCTCCACATAGGGTCTTCCAGGAACTGGAAACATTCACTAAAAACATAATTGAACTGGAAAAGATTTCATAGCTAGAGGTTACAGTGGACAAATGGTCAGACAAATTCTGGGAACCATTATTCACCACAAAAATAAAGAAGCTCTACCCTGGATAGCCTGACTGACAACCTAAACAGATTAACTAGCAATGCCAACCAAACGTCCAATAGCAATGTCTGGAACTCCAGCATCACCTTGAGCTACACTTTAGACTATCCTGAAATTAAACAAGTCATGCTTGACAACTGGTGCATTATCAACCAAAACAAAATCCTCAACAACATATTACCACAACTACCTAAGTTCTCAATCAATAAAAGTAGGAACATCAGAGACTATGTGGAGAGCCCCATCCACCCAGAAGAAAATCACTTCCACAAAGGCACTTATCCTTGCTGCCAACCAACCTGTACATATTATAAGTACATAAGCAACAGAGACAGCTTATACTGCCCAAACACAGATAAAGTGCTATACAGAGCACAGGGCATCAAATGTCTAGCATTCTATAGCAGAAAGACAATAAAGAAGCTGAAGATCAGTATAGCATGACCCTATACAGATATGAGATTTGGAACCCAGGCCAAACCCCTGGCCAAACATGCAACTGTCAAACCAGAAGACCAGATCTTCCTGTTTCACATTATAGATTGAGTGCACCGCTAAGAACTAAACAGCAACAAAAATGAGATTCTGGAAAGAAAACTCAAGTGGCAAATATGACTGAATGCTGGAAAAACACCAGTCATGAACACCACATAACCTGTCAACTGTATTCTTAACCTCAGTAAATGTAGTCACCAACTTTTTTTTTTTTTTATTGAAAGACCTCAACCATCCCACTGGCTAAGTTCCAGAAGCATACTGGTCATGGTTTTATTGGAATCTGGGCTCAGTCAGCCTCAACCATACAACCCCAATATCCCCCTTTTTCTGGTTAAGGGATGCTGTCTGAACCAGAGCCTAGGGTAGCAGTCATTACTGCAGAAGAAACAAAGCTGAATTGAGCACAAAGAGGAGACGTGACCAGGGATCACACCAAACTTAGGATGGCCCACATACTAGCAGCTCAGAGACATATGCTTAATAACCTGGAACCCCAGCGGTGTGCTTTTTTCTGAGGAAAGACATTCCCATAGCTCACTGAATTAATCCACCGTTTCTCCTGCATTTTTTAAATTTGATTGTTCAGCTGGAGGGATCAGTTGGAACTAGGGAATTGATTTGTCACATACTTGAAAGATGAGTGAGAACCAATGCCCACACCAAACCAGGAAGGTTCCAGCAAA
Source organism: Protopterus annectens (assembly GCF_019279795.1). Taxonomy (NCBI): domain Eukaryota; kingdom Metazoa; phylum Chordata; order Ceratodontiformes; family Protopteridae; genus Protopterus; species Protopterus annectens. The sequence goes on from NC_056750.1 coordinate 233,911,832, forward strand.
TGTATAGTTTCATACCCCAGAGACGCATCTTTTACGAGGAAAGCCCCCCTCCCTAGTGATCTCTGAATGAAACCACCACTTTTAAAACCATTATTTCTGGATAGTTTAAGTATTTTGATGCTTTAATATAAAGTTTTACAACCAAAACCAGCCCAGCCACAAACTACAAAAGGATTTTATAGACCCCCACCCCCACAGCATATGGTATTCAAACTAATGACTATCACGGTTTTCTAAACAATGATCATCAAAGGTGAAATCATGCTGATTTTCAAGGAAAAGTCCAAATATGTTTGGCAACTTGTTTTTTGAAATGTCTCAAGAAAACAGGCAGATCCAAAGAAGGCGATCAAAAGTGTCACAGATTTCCAAACCCACTTTGTTCTGTCAGAATGATGCACAGTAAGGATGCCTGCCACCCCTAATTTCAGTACATCAATACACTGAGCACAAAGGACTGAATGCAGAACAATGATAAGGAATTTAGAAGCATAATATGCCATAATAAGGATTAAGACAGACTTTATAATAACATTTATCTGTTTAATGCAACATTGCTTACATTTTTTTGTGATTTTTTTTACATTGAAATGTAATATTATCTTGTAATATGAGAATTTAGGATCAGGAATTATCCCACCTAACCACACCCCCATGACCTCAGTAAGATGTGCCAGACCTGACATGCCTACTGGGAGGGACAGATGAGAAGGATGCTCAGATCCAAAACCCTTAAATACCCTCTGTCTAATAGTTGTTATTCAGTAAGTTTGGAGCAGCACTTATCTGCCTGAAATAAAGCACACCATAGACTACAATCCTGACTCTGAGATTTCCTTCTTTAACTAGCTGCACTATGTAGGGTTGCCACCTGTTGTCGTAGCCAAAACTGGGCCAAGGTCACACTTTTTCTGTTTAAAGTTAAGGTACACCAAAGGCATAGACCAAAGGAATAAACATACTCAGATAGAAAAATTATTTTTCCATTTCTACTCACCCCTCAAGGAAGTGAGGAGAGAGTGAATTCCAGCCAACGCAATAATCAGAATGGGATGGCACCACTAGATCTTTACTGATTTCTCATTTAGTCAAATGAGTTTACTATCAAATGACATAGAACCATATATATATATATATATATATATATATATATATATATATGGTTCTACCTGACATAGCCGAAACCACACAACACCGACAACCACATCACCGACACCACATATTCGACAGTCCATAAACACGAAACCACACATAACCGACAACGAAATAACCGACGGTACACAAACACGAAACCCCATACACTGCACACACCACAATAACAATTATTAAAAACAAAACACATCCCCATTCCACAAACCACACACACAACACAAGCACACCAAAATCCTTACAAGCCCACACTAAACCTTACCTAACCCTAAGGTCCGTCACTATCGCACACTTACCTACCCGCTCACTAACCCTAACTCACTTAAGCCAGCCCTATCGCTCCCTAACCCTAACTCACTTAACCCACCCCTATCGCTCCCTAACCCTAACTCACTTAACCCACCCCTATCGCTCCCTAACCCTAACTCACTTAACCCACCCCTATCGCTCCCTAACCCTAACTCACTTAACCCACCCCTATCCCCACAGACCGTCAATCTCCACACTTACCTGCCTCGCACCCTAACGTCCGTCACTACCGCATACTCACACAGCCTTTCCCCATGTCGGCATCCTCGGCGCTGGTGTTGTCATCCGTCGTGTCGGTCTTCTGCATTGTCGATGTTCTGCCACTCGCGATTCGCGTCGGTCTTCTTCGTTTTCGATCTTCTGGAGCTCCGAATTCCGCTGTCGGTCTTCTGCGCTGTCGACGAAGTCAGGTAGAACCATATATATATATATATATATATACACACACACACACACACACATACATACACACACTCACACATTTTAGTCAAATGAGCTTACTGTCAAATGACAGAACTACATATATATATATATATATATATATATATGTACACACACACACACATACATACACACACACACGCTGACATATAGTTAGATATAGATACTTTTATACGTGTGTGTGTGTGTGTGTGTGTATATATATATATATATATATATATATATATATATATATATGTATGTATATGTACTTATCCCACTAGGTTGGTGGCCTCTTTTCAGGGGAAATCCAAGATGGTATTTAGTGTGTGTGTGTGTGTGTGTGTAGCTGCTGCTTTTGTTTTTTGCAACAAGCTGGACTGAATTAAAACTGTCATTTTTTTTCTTTCTGAACTAAGTGATGGAGGGCAACGATAACAGTCCAGGATGTGCATGCCAGTTAGTGTGTTTCTGAGTTACTGTTGGTTGCCAGCCACCTTAAGTACATAAGCAGACATCATTCTGCTTCCATTTGGTTCTGGTATCCATGTGTGCACGTGGGGGGATCTGCTTTTGTTATTATATGAAAACAGTCTCAAGTGCATTACTGTGAGCACCATTTCATCTCTACTAGCCCTTCAGGCATGTTTTTTCTAACCACTGTAGCTAAGCAATCAGTCTTTCTATGCCTTGATGGTGGCTGCAAGCAGACATATATCATATCACTGCACACACTACTTATTCGATGCATTACTGTTGGCTGTTATTCGTGCCAATAACCATTCAATAACAATTCAGCCCAGGTTCCAGTACCCACTCCAGCCTCACATAGACAGTTTTATGCATTCTGTTCTCATGTGCATGTATGTGCAAGGAGAGGAGCTACCTTTGTTATATGCTGTAAATAAGCTGCAGTGCACTCCTGTGGGCACTGCTTTCTTTTTTCTAGCCATGTTGAGTTACCATAACCATTGCAGCCAGATAGTCACGATGCCTTTGACTTGTTGATGCTGTGAGCACAAATAAATATTGCTAACAGTATGGACTACTGTTTGTAATTGGTTATTGTATGAGGGGGGAGAGACCTGCCTTTGTTACTAAGATGCATGGCTTCTGACAGTTTCCTCATCACTAGCCAGTCAGCAAAGGTTTCTGTTCCAGTCCACCAGGACATTCACGGTGCTTTTGAGGTAATGCTGGCAGCAACATGGATACACAGCTAGATGAACTCCTCCAATGTTAATACTCCTATTGTAATGCTCATAACTCTTTAAGCATTTGGTCTTTTGCTTGTGGTACGTAGGCAGGTAGTATGGGTTCTATATCTCAGTAATACCCAGTCAGCTTTGTTTACTGCACTCATGCCACATAGTAATACAAAGTAACGGCAAAGAAAGCAGATGGATAGTATGCTAAAATTCAGAAAGATATAACATTGTTTGTTTTCCCAGTTATGAGTACTAGCAATATTTGCATACTAATAGCATTGGCATTAAGGATTACGGTTTTGGCTGCAAGTGGACATACTTAAGTATATCTTGGCAGATAAGCAGTCAGTATGAGGAGTGCCTTCTATTATTTATGTATAATTGGTGTAGACCTGTCAGTAATCTAATATATTTTTGTATTGCTAAAAATACATTAATAGACTTGGTAACAAGATATAACTGCTAAACCATGTGTACACAGAATGGTATTAAACAAGACAAAACGGTGCACTCTTTAACATGCACACATCCTAAGCTGTACAGCTTTCTTTGTTCCTGCATGATAAATATGAGCAATATTTGCACGTCCATGCTAATATCTCAGGAATGGTATCCTTGCATTAGACAGCATGGTGTCCTCTACAATCTGGCATAATTTGCTGTGTCCTGCAGTGCAACAGTCAATGTGAGATGTACAGTCTTTAAATATAAGATTGCCTGTTGATGTGGAGTTATGTCTCATATAATCATATAATGCATTTCCTACTTTATTTAATAATGCATTCATGGTCTTTGAATTAAGAGTATAAGTGTGCAGCCATGCTGGCATAAAATAACACAAAAAGGATGTAAGTAAGATGCACAATTGCAAATGCTGGCAATGTTTGCACATTAATGCTAATATCTCAAAAACAATAACTTCAACATTCTGGAGCAAAGTCTCACCAGCAAGTTGCCATGAATTACCATGCGAGTGCCGTGGGATACTCTAAGGGTGATGCACATTTTAGGCGGTATTGAAGATGTTTGTAAAAAGTTACAGAATATGCTTTATCTTGTCATGTTTTCTTCAGTAATAGCTTACTTGGCTAAACAGCAAGCGTATAGTTATGCATCTTTGCATGCATAGGTTAGTATTAAAATTTGACTCTAAAAATGACTGATGACATGCACACAAACTGAGCTATGCAGCTCTGTTTCTTTCCACAATAATACATATTGGCAATATTTGCATATTAACAACAGCAACCTAAGAATGATAATCTTGGCATTAGGGAGTTGAGTAAAATCTGGCGGTTTTGACATGATTTGGCATCTCTACATTGTTAAAAATGTGTGATATATATATAGGGCTTGAATTACTGAAAAGTGATTGCAGAAAATATGAAAAATATGAATTAATTAATTTCCATTAGTAATACAACATGGATTATGATGTCATGTTGGTGGAAGGATTATGCAAGTAGTAGGTGTAAGAAAATGTTATTGATAAACAAAGGGCCTTCAAAATGATCTGCAAATGCTACACCAGTAGTACACCATCTTGTCATAAATGTGCTGTTGCATAGCTAAACATCCTGCTTCCCGCTATCTTTCGGCTACTAGTTTTATTATCGAATGCGTAACTAAAAGTCGTTTATCTTGATTCTCTCTCCCTCCGCCATCGAATGTAAACAGATGATTAACCTACTGAAATGCCCCTTAATCTTTCTTGCTTTCTCCTCACGTTCTTTTTCCTGCAAAAATCTTATTATTTTGTTACCTAATGATTCCAGTTTTTATTTTAAATGTCTTAAATGTTATAGATATCTTTCTTCCTTCTTCCCACAAGAACTCTACTCTTTCCTTCTCTGCTCCACTATTTTAATATATATATATATATATATATATATATATATATATATGTCTAAACTAATTATTATAGAACCTAAAAAAAAATATATATATATAATGTGTGTCTGTGTACGTTATAAATGACATTAGTTATTGTAAGGAATACCATGTAGTACTCATTTGCTAATTTTTGTAATTATGTACATTTGTTGTCTTTGTTATTTTTACAGGTCCTCTCTGAAATTGGACTGTTGCCCAGTAGGCTAATCTGATTAACAAAATGTAAATAAGTAAATAAATAAAAGAAGATGTCCTTCCTTATCACTGTTGCAGTATTCTTTATATCTGGGATATCCTGCCAAGGAGAGCCTAATGTCCAGCCTGTATACAAAAGCCTTTACACCTTCAAGGTGTCCTGTATCAGAGGTGTGTTCTACATGTAAGACGTAAGGTACATATGTGATGTATGAATGCCCAATCCTTAGAACTTCTTTGTCACTAGTCTGAACACCTAGTGAAATCTTTGATATTATGCCTTTCTCTGAGCTAATTTCTACCGAGCCTCATACAGATGAGTACCTCACTGGGGTTCCTTTTTCCCTCTGTTTTATTTGGATTCATTCATCCAGGAAGGGTAAATGTGAATGTAGGAGGCTGATTCCCGATAAGAACAGACATGAGAAGTGTCTTTTCTGCTTAGGTGCTATAAGTAACCATACCCAGTGCACTTTCTGTCAAGTTATTGGACCTAAAACTTTCCATAGCCACTTGTCTTCCTTATCTGTTTATCTGGAGAATCAGTGCTTAAAGTTATTGACCCAAGGTAGCATGGCTGAATCCATTTGTGCTGAGGTTGAGCCATCTCTTAATGAAACAAAAATGAAGAAAGATCATTCTGAATCTGCTGGTACCCAGCTTCCACTGGACGTCTTTCTTAGATTGGATGAAGGTGCCGAGGACCTTCCAGTTCCCCCTGCCATGACCCAGTCGGAGGCCAGCACAGAACCTCACACATCAGCTGAGGTTCTGCATATATCTGCTACAGACATTGAGGGGGAACCACGGCTGGTTATATTTGAAGGACCTAGGGGAATTCCCCAAACCCTAGTTAGGGAAGAGGTGCCTGGTATGTTTATTGAGTCCAGACAGAGCTGAGAACCACCTAGGTTGGTCAAGGTTAATGACCCTTTAAAGAAGAGACAAAATAAAAATGTGTTGTTCCCATTTCTAAGGATCCTCACAAGGATTTGTAGGACTTTACTCGAGGACTGCTTAATGTTCTGATGGCCCATAATCCCCATCAGGATTGCTGGTTTCTGCTGCTACTAATCCTTGCTCATCAACCCCATCTAAAAGGGCTAGAGTTTCTGACACCTCTGATGAGGAGTGGGATTCTGGTGAAGAATCCCTTTCTTATTATTCTCAAACTCATTCTTCTTTGGAGTTAGGGTCTGAGGAAGAGGACTCCTTATCTCCTGACTCCCCATTTGAAGAGTTGTCTTTTGGGGATACTGTGGTCCGAGTGATTGAACATTTTAAGTAGAACTGTTTTCAAGTATCAAAGGTCCAGAAAATATAATATTAGCTTTTGCAGATGGACTTAGCTAGACATTCTGCTATCTTCCAGTGTTAGCAGCCTTACTGGATACATGTATTTTTGCTATCTCCCAGGCCCTTAACTCCCAGCCTCAAGTTCCTAAAAAGCCAAATTGTTTTTACAAAGTACCTGAAAAACATTTCAGGCTATTAAATATGTGTGTGTGTCCATTTTCTAACCATTTTCTAACCCTGCAGTAGCCTCTATGTCCACTGATAAGCCTTCTAAGCTTTTATCCTCTTCCAGACTTCTTCCCTCTGATAAAGCCAGCCATGCTATGGAGAAACTAGAGAAAAAAGTATATATTTCTGCTAAGCTGGCCTTTAGGGCTATTAATTACCAGACCCATATGACTAGATATCTCCTGGTCAAGTTGTCCCAACTGGGGGGGATGCTTGTTTGATTTGCCTGACTCAGAAAGCAAGCCTTAAGTTCTTTCTTTGTTTAGTTCTATCTCACAGGTGCCTCACCACTAGCTATGATGCAAATGATGATCTGGTTCTGTTATGAAGAGGTACTCCTTATTGCACCTACAAGATTTACCTGCTGAGATAAAAGCTCATCTTCTGGATTTCCCATTCAACAACCAGAATTGTTTTCGTACTGCTGCTGCAGGACTATTTAAAACCCTAGAAGACAAAGGTAAGGTGATGCAGGATCTTAAACAAATCTTTGTTTCTCCTGTTCCTGAGTTTCATAAAGACTATCCTTCTAAATCCTCCTTTGTGAGTAGATAGCCTAGACAACCCTGTTGAGGTAAGAGGACTTCTAAGCATATTTTTTTCTGTCAAGCCCACTCAAATTTCAAAGGGTCAGAATTAGGCTTTTCCTCATAAGTATGCCTCTGACATTCAGCCCTCCCGCTGCCTCATCCAGTTTCCTCTGTCCCTCAGGCTCTCCCTTTCTCTTCCAGTTTGGTGGCAGATTACTGCAGACTCTTGAGTCCTTTCTATCATCCAACATGCTTATTTCAAGATCTGAAAGTCCCTGCCTCCTTTTTCAGGTCTCCCTCAGCCCCCTCAGAAGCCAACTTCCTCTTTTTTTCTTAAGTCCTACAGGATCTGATGGATCAGGAAACCATTCATCCTGTTCCAAAGTCCCAGCCAAGAACAGGTTTTTATTCCAACTTCTTTCCGGTTCCCCGAAAGGAAGGGCCTTGAAGACCTTTTCTGAATCTGTCCTTCCTCTACACTTTTCTGAATGTCCCTTCAGACTCTTTTTCCTCTGTTGATTCCAAACTTTTCTAGTTTCTCTGGATTTAAAAAGTGCTTACCTTCATTTCCCATTCACCCTCAAATCAGGAAGTTTTTATGTTTCTCTGTTTCTTCCTCTCATTCTCAGTTCTCCGCTTTACCCTTTGGTCTTTCTAAAGCTCCAAGGATATTTGCTAAATGTCTGGCCACAGTGGTAGCCTTCTGCAGACTTTGGGGAGCATCCAGATTTTACCGTACCTGGATGAGCTCTTGATTCAGACCCCCTCCCAAAACTTCCTGCTTCACAATCTACATTTTACTATGCTCCTGCACATTTTGAGATTCACTCTCAGTTTCAAGAAGTCAAATTTGACTCACTTTAACTACCAAAGATTTTTGGGTTGCAGGATCAAGACCATCCCAATGTTGGTTTCCCTCCCGCCTCCCAAGGTCCTGTCTCTGACTGCTTGTCTCTTCTTCCTCTTTCCGTGATCCCTGAAAGGGAATTTCTCAATGCTCTGTGGTTCATGGTGTCCAGCATTCCCATAATCCCTTTTTCCAAACTTCACATGAGGAAATTTCAGTGGTATCTCAAGACTGTGTGGCTCCAGCGTTGCCATGCTCTGGCATTCCCTATCCCTCTTTTACATTATGTACAACTCAAAATCCAGTGGTGGATTCAGCAGATCTCTCTCAATCCAGGTCTACCTTTTCAGGTCCCTCTTCCTATCCAAGATTTGTACACACATGCTTCCAGCCAGGGATGGGGAGTCTCTACCAACAATTTGAAAATTCAGGGTCTCTGACCCTTTCATCTGATGTCAGATCACATCAACATCAAGGATATGAGGGCTCATATGGTACATCAGCAAACAGGGGGGCACAAAGTCTTATCTTCTTTCTAGACTAGCCCTTCAAGCCTGGGACTTTGCTATCTTCCATCTTCTGGTTCTTCAGGTGGTTGACATCCCTTCAGAACACAACCTAGTGGCAGAGTCTCAGTGCAGGTCCAAGACACAGCCTCATGAATGGATGCATCACAGGGAGGTGTTTCTGGAAATTGTACTTTGGTGGGGTACTCCTCAAATAGATCTTTTTGCCTGCCCTGTGAAGTTTCAGAGGTCCAATTCCTTTAACTTGAAAAGTGTATACATGTCTTTTTTCTTGGAAGACAATGTTCCTGTATGCCTGTCTTCCTCTTCCTCTTCTTCCTAGGGTTCTCTTCTAAAATCTTTCTGGTGACTCCCTTTTGGCCTAGACAGCAGTGGTTCCCCCTTCTCTTTCACCTAGCCAGGGGCAGTCATTACACGTTACCTCACTGCATGGATCTTCTCACACAAGACAGGAGGGCTCTAATTCACTCTCACTTGTCCATGCTTCAATTGACACTTTGGGTGATAGGGTTTTCATTCCCTTCATTCACAAAGTTTCTGAGGGCATGCTTTGCATTTTGCAGGAGGTCAGAAACCTACTACTAAAAAACTCTATGTGGCTAAATGGAAGAGATTTGCTGTTTGATGTCTCAAGAAAGGCCAGGACCTTTTTTTCTATATGGGTCTCTATGGTCTTTTCTTATTTCTGTGACTCACTCAATGCTGGCAAAGCATATTCTCCTTTTAAAGCTCATTAGTCAACAATTTCTGCATGTCCGCTTTTGTATCTTCCTTTGGGTTCTAGTTTTGAAATCAAACAATTCCTTAAAGGTGTCTTCATATCAGGCCCCCAAGAAAGCATATTCCTTCTTTTTGGGACCTTATTATTTTTCTTGAAAAATTGACTCAATTCTCTTTTGAGCCTGCCTTTTCTTCTTCCCTGCAACATCGTACTTGGAAGAGTGTATTATTGGTGGTGCTTCCTTCTGCCAAGAGAGTTTCTAAACTCCAAGCCCTCATGGTGGTTTCTTTTTTTTTGATTTTTCACAGTGACAGGGTGTCTCTTCGTACTTGGAAGAGTGTATTATTGGTGGTGCTTCCTTCTGCCAAGAGAGTTTCTAAACTCCAAGCCCTCATGGTGGTTTCTTCTTTTTTGATTTTTCACAGTGACAGGGTGTCTCTTCATACCAATCCTTCTTTTATGCCCAGAATAGTTAATTATTTGTCATTGAATCAGACTATTCATCTTCCCTCCTTTTCCCTTCTCCACAGTCTGCTAGTGAGAAGGTACTACTCATCTTGGATTTACATTGACATCTCAGATATTACTTGGATAAGACAAAATGTATCAGAACATCTGAGTAACTTTTTGTTTCCTTTCATGCCAGGAAATTGGATTTGGCAGTGTCTAAGCAAGTAATCTCCTCCTAGATCTCTAGGGCTGTTTCTTTGTGTTATTCTTTTCATGGTAAGCAGCTTTCCCCTTTGATTTGTGCTCATTCTGCTAGAGCAGTAGCCTTTCCTAGTGCTTTTTTCAAGGGTGTGAAAACTAGATCTATCTTTGAAACTTCTGCTTGGCTTTCTTTCCACACTTTCACTCAGCATTACAAGTTGGATCTCATTTCCAGGACCAGGGCAGGATTTGCTAGGGCTATATTTCATTGGTTTGTGGAGTGGTCTCTGCCTTCTTCCTCTCAGTACTTTACAGTAGCTTTTGTAATCTCCCAAATATATAAACTGTAACAGTGATAAGGAAGGACACTTGTATAAGATCTGACCATAACAGTAGATGTCCTACTTCTCACTCTGTCCCTCTCTCCTGCTCCCTTTTCTTTTTCTGTTGTCCTACTGCTGGTCAAGGGGTTTTCTTTTCCATCCCTGTCTCCTTCTTTATCCCTTCCTGCATGGGCATGTTATTGTTCTTCTGGGGTTGCTCTGTTTTTCCTAGGACACTTCCATTCTTAAGATTATATATCTGTACATCCCATATATTCCTCACACCTTCCACATAGGACATACATCTGCATGTGATGCCTGGAAGATGAAACACTTTGGTATACTGGCCGGAAGTTATGTTATCTTTAGCAGGATATCCCAAATATAATGAATACTGCAACAGTGAGAAGTAGGACATTTACTGTTATATCTTACATAACTGTATTTTAGTTAGGATTCACACATCTAGCGATATAACTTGTGAGATAAACATTATTAATATTACTGATATTTAAATATTGGGACTAATGACTCATGAGCAGTAGATTGTGCATTGGAAAGAAAGGTGGAATTTGCCCCATGACATGGTAATGCACACTGAAATCATCAGTGTGGAATATCCATGGCTTGAGTTAGTGGAGAGTGGTTGCAAAAACCTATGAAAAAAATGATAAAATATTTCCATATTTATATTAATAATGCAAAAAAGGAATCATGTTGCTCTGATATATGTGAGCCATGGGTATTAGTAAAAAATGTGAATCAAACATGGCTAACATAAAGACATCCAGAGAGGTAAGTGTTTATTTGGTAACACACTTACAAATATTAGCAATGATTTTTATTCATAGTGAAGATCATAAAAGATGTGTAACCTACAGGCAAAGAAACATTTCAGTCTTATATGCAACATCAAGTCACACACATTTGCTGCAAGTTAAGTTTGGCCTGCTTGCTCTACTCTGCCTGAATATTGCTGATCCCAGGCTGCATTTTATTTTGAATTGAAGCTTTTCATTTAAGGTTTGGTCACTTCTGTTTTGTATCTTATTCTTGTATTATATTTGTTTTGTTTTAAGTTTTCTGTTCTGTTGGAGTTTTAAGAGAAGAAAAATTAGCAAAGAATAATAATTTGTGGGAGGAGCCAAGAAACAGCATTTTTCTTTCAGTTAGAAATATCTCTATATACCTGGAGTGTTTGTTCGGCCTGCTTACTGTATTCTGCCTGAATATTGCTGATCCCATGCTGCATTTTATTTTTCACTCCCACCCACCCAATTGTTGTGTTCTTGGTGCCTTTTGAGTTGTCTGCCCCTACTATAAGTCTGATTTTGGACACTTCTCTCAGTCCCATCTCATCAGCTTATTCTACTGAGTACAGAGAGATCATTTGGGAAGGCCTACCCCTTCAGTTTCTCAGCCTTGAATTATCCTCTGTTTCCGCCCTTCCCATTTAACCTTAAAAAGTTTCACTTTATTCAGCTGCTTTTACTGTATTTGTGTTTCTTCTTACTTTATTACTTTATTTTGCTTTTGCTGCATGGTCTTAAAAGTCTTCAATTGCATTTATTATGCTGCATTTATTATGGCTTGTTAGTGGCCCGATTAAATTGTAACTGTTATTCTAAGCCTCATGGTTGTGGTTTAAGCACTTGGGCTTCAGGCCAGTTGTTTTACATTAAGAAGGTTTGTGGTCTACACTCTTGTGGCAGGAGAGGTAGCTTACATCCTTCTAAGTTGGAAATTGCTGGTTGAAGGCTTATTGTACCTGCTTATTTGAACTTTTTTTTCTGAAATTGGTGCACTTTGTTTGCTGTAGCATAGACTAGATTCAGATGACCTGAATCTAGTTCTGTTTGTAAAACTTGAGTACCAAACCAGGCCATCTTTTGATGGAAAGGGTTCCCCTGCACCCTAGTGGCAGGAGTGTGCAGTTAGAACTAATCTGATTGACGGTTGCTGGAACAGAGTTCAGTTTTGTGCCTTTTTATTGGTTAATTTGTTTAGATCAGTTTGTGCTTATTTGCAACATAGCACTGCATTTGCGCATCACTCACTGCCACACAGAAGTGGCCACCATTGATGGTTATATACACAAACACTTTTGCCTGCAGATTTTCCATTAGTACTCTGCTGGTGCTTCTCGTGATACAATCAGTGAAGCTCCTGAGGTACCAACACAGATCCTATGCACTAGCCTTTTGCATTTGGTGTCTACTTCTCTTGTCCTCTACTTTACCTGGTCCTTCCTGTCCTGTTCCTGTTTTCTGATCACATCAGCTTACCTAGCATTATGGATAGATAATTTCCCACAGTTTCTCCAGCCAGCCTGGTCGACATGGGCATCCTGAGGTAAGGTAGCAATTGCCTCATGTACAGTGACAATCCACTTCTTCTAAGTCATACATATTCATTATGTGAGAGATGCCTCTATATCAAGAACCTAGAATCCAGGCTCTCTTACTCACCAGTCAGTTCATCTGATTCCAAACAGATTGTCAGCATGCACATCTCACCTCCTGAACCTACCAAAACAACAACACATAAACCTACATTTGTGGAGGTCCTTACAAGAAGCTTACCTAAACATTAGAGACCTCCCAAACACAGACACAAGCATATTTCACATAATACATCCTCTGCAGAACATAGTACACATAATATATCACACACCAGTGTCTCACCACTCAAGCCCCTAAGGCATAACACAGAAACAAACATCTTAGTCATATGCAACTCAGTTGTGAGACACAAAGGTGTCCCTCTCACCAGGATGGATAAGGAAAAGGTAATGGCCATCTGTCTGTCAGGTGCCAGGATCCACTACATCACGCATGCACTAAAGTTTCTCAACAACAGGCACTGTTATAACTCTGTTATAGTCCATGTTGGTGTGTATGACTTGAGACATAGCTCACTGGACTACATGAAGGGAGACATGACTGAGTTCTCTGATTATGTGTTGCAGGCAGGTATGTCCCTAGCCTTAAGCAGCATTTTACCTTTGCCTGGGATGATACCTCAATACAAATAAAAAATGATTGACTTCAATTGGCTTAGTTTCTGGTGTCATTCAAAGGGGATCCAGCATCTGTCAGCCTGGAGTGACATGGTCGACACACCTCAATGCTTTGCAAGACATGGTCTTCATTTGTCACCCCTGGGATTTTGGTTGCTGGCTAAGGATCTTGCCATCCCTGTAATACCTTTTTTATGCAGTGTCACAAGAACAAAATTCCCAATATAAAAATACCCTCTAAAAACAACCTCAAGGTTATGCTGCTAAACAATAGGAGTCTAAACCAGAAACTGCACTCACTGGAAGCAGTCCTCACGCTGGATGATGCTGACATTTGTGCAGTCATTGAGACCTGGTTTAAGGCTGCGGAGATCACCCCAACGATACAAGGTTACAATTCCTTCTATACGTTGAGACCGCAAACTGAAGGCACTAGAACTAAAGGAAGTGGTATATCAATATTTACTAAAGATAACTACACCTCTAGATTGGTTTAACAGCACAATTCCTTTGAATTACTTCAGGTGCAATTGACTGTAGGTGAGACCCCTCTTCTGGTCATTGCCACCTATAGGACCCCCTCCATGAATCAGGACATCCACTCAGCCTACTTGGTCTGCTTGAGTCAATCGAGATACAACCAAACACCCTGGTTTTGGGTGACTTAGTTACCCATCCATAGACTGGGTAAATTTTATGTCTTCTAACTTATTTGCCCAAAGGTTCCTGGATTTCATTAACTCGAATGTCCTGGACCAGCTGGTTGACACACCTTCAAGGGGCTGAAACATCCTGGACCTGGTGCTCACCAACATGGGGACCGCTGCACCACCCCCAGTGTGTGGCCATCCCTGGTGATATCTGACAACAAATCAGTCTTGCTAGAAGTAACTATAACACAAGACCTCCCCCAGCAACAGCTAGACTAAAAAACTTCTCCAAGACCAATTACAACCACTTATGTGACAGCATAAATAGCTTCATAGCCCCTCCCGCCTACTGATGGAACAGAAACCTATGTTGTTATACACCAATGCTTTATACAAGCACCTGTACAATTGTATTAACTCTGCTGTACCTGAGAGAACCAAAGCAAGATCTTCAAAAAATACAAACCTGCCTGGTGGATAGCTGTCATTAATAGGTTATGCAATAGTAAAAAGAAATTGCTGTCGAACAGTGGGAAGGAACGGTCTCAAAACTGGAAACACTCCCTCCTCAACTTAAACAAGCAAATAAGACTCCTAGTGAAGTCCTCCAAAACTAACTATGAATCCAGATTAGTTTCCCCTAACTAACGATAACCACAAGGTGTTCTTTAGTTACATCCATAACCTCAAAGGTAAAGCTCAGATTTGTGCTGAACTCATAGTTAATGGTACTACATATACAGAACCTATGGATATAGCAAACCTTCTGGCTGACAGGTTCAGTAAAAACTTTACTCCCCTGTCCCCGCCACATATACCCAAAGCATTCCTAACACCTGTCCCTCATCTAGTATCTCTGAGGAGCAGGTCTTAAATCCTCTTTCCAAGGCCAAAAACACAGCCTTGATAAGACCAGACAACATCTATGTCTGCGTTAAAACAGGAATTAGCATCACCACTGAGCACCCTTTTCAATCACAACCTAAGCACTGGCTTCATCCCAGTGGAATGGAAAACAGCTACCATCATCCCTTTGCACAAAGGGGGTGCATCCATGGACTCCAGGAACTATAGACCTATTAGCCTGACCAGCCTTATCTGCAAGGCCATAGAATGAATCATCATGGATCTTATTAACAAAGATATAGGAAATATCCAAACACTTGACCCCACCCAGTTTGGCTTTGTCAAGGGGAGATCATGCCTGTTAAACTTGGTGGATTTCTTCGAGACAGTCACCAAAGCCCTAAACGAGGGCAAATCTGTGCATACGGCCTACCTAGACTTAGCCAAAGCCTTTGACACAATTGCCCACTCAGGTATCATTGATAAACTCACCCGTCTGGGTATCAATCTATATATTGTCAGGTGGGTTGCAAACTAGCTTACTGATAGAACTCATACGGTCAAAATAGGGGACTCCACCTCCTGCAGCAGACCCATAACCAGTGGTGTTCCACAGGGATCGGTTCTGGGACACCTACTGCTCAGAATCTACTTCTCTGAGTACAGGCTAAAACTAAAGGACTGTGGCTGACAACATTTGTTGATGACTGTAAACTGGAAGCGATCATTGAAACCCCTAGTGATGTCAACATCCTGCAAGAAGGTCTTACACAGGCTAATGACTGGTGCCAAAGTCATGGTCTTAAACTTAATGCAAAAAAATACATTATTATCCTCTTTGACAAGGGTGATGTACCCGCAAATGACCACATCAGTAGCAAACCCTAAGCACAGAGTCAGTGGTGAGAGATCTGGGTACACAGATTGACAGCAACCTTAACTTCAATCGCCATTGTCTCCACAGTGGTAAGAAGGGTACTTTATATTGCTCATCTCGTAAGTAAGGGCATTGCCTCCAGAAAAAAGAGGTTATAACCCCCCCATACTCCTTCCTCATCAGGCCAATAATAGAGCACAGCACTCCCTTTGGTATGTTCCTTTCCAAACACCTGCAGCAATTGAAGAGACCACAAAGGTTCCTTACAAAGAAAATTCAGGATCTTCAAGATCTGTCTTATGCAGAGAGATTGAAGCCATTGTAACTTTACTCTATGTCGTACAGACTGCTCAGAGGCAAACTGTGCCTTACATACAGAGCAATCTCTGACCCAGCCTTAATTGAAATGCTGCACATTCACAAGTCAAATAGCACACGGGTCACTCGCTCAAAGGACCTTAACCTGGTATGTGACATCAACAGAACTTGCTGGAGAGACAGATTTGCCTCATAGATGTTGCCCACCTTTGGAACAAGCTTCTTATTCATGTTAAACATAGCCCTTTGTTGGCCCTATTTAAGCATAATTTGGATGAATGAAACAATTTTCAGGATACCATATAAGGCAATATAAACCACTGCAGGAAAACAAGGCAAAATAAACCACTGTAGGGATACCAAACAGCATGAACCACTGTAGGAATACAAGATAACATAAACCACTGCTGGGATAGTGTATTTCAGAAAACTGCTAGTAAATAAACAGATACTGTATAATTTTGGAGAATAAAGTGTTTGCATAACAGAAGGGTAGAAAAACAGGAAAAAATGTGACACTGTCCTTTTACTTTGTAAACGATTGGGACATTTTTGGAAAAGCCATGAAGATAACTTGAAGAAAGTAAGTTGGAAGTTATGTTTTTGAGATCTAAATGAGAATATTATTTCTGATAGTAGAGTGCACTTTCAACATCTTACTGATAATATTATGTCTTATGGACTAGCTAAGAGTGAAATGCATGCCTATGCTAAATTTGATAGATATTGTTGTATGTTATTTAGGTTATTTCATCTGAAAATGTTCTATGTAATTGTGTATGGAATTAGAAAGAAACTTGTATATAATTATGCAGTGTGCAGAATGTGAACAGGAATGTAATAGACTTTTTAGTTCTGTATAAAAATGTAATTTATTTTTTATGTATCTAATTAAAAGTGCTGTAAGGTTTGATTCTCACAGCCATCATTGCTTAGCTGTATGACTGTAAGCAAGTCACTTAACCAGACACGCTGAGTCTGAAAAAGGGCCATGGAGATCCAATGCTCTACCCTGGAGAACACGGTCAAATAAATAAATAATGTCCTTACTCTTTTCAATAATCAGTGAATTCTCTGGCTTCCACTTGAGCTACCACCAACTCAGGTAGATGAGGCCTCAGTTTTACATTCCATCCAAAGAAAGGCACCTCAAGGGTGTAGGAATTCCCATGATGCAACATTGCAGTGTTAGTATTGATGTACATAAGTACCATTTGAACAAGATAGCATTTACTGGTGATTCATCCAGCTCTATACAGTTTGAAATCATGTTAGAGTAGCAGGTTGCAGTTTTCTGGAATTAGCAGAGCTATATATGCAGAATGTGCACTAATGAGTGCTATTTCTGGGACACAGATGCATTCAAGCAGTTTGCATAAGGCTGGCGCATCTGCACAATGATTTATATCCACATTCATGGATGTTGCATTGCCTCTATTTTCATTTTCTGAATAGTGCCTTGCACTTACTTAAATCTGCTGCTCCTCAAAAGGTAACATTGCCCACAATTGCCATACTGCACTGACAGTTTAAATGCACACCATTTAACATAGTGTTTAAATTCTTAATTACCCCTGCTGGCTGGCTGTGCATTGAGGTTTACTGTAGTCATCTGTGAATGTAAGGTGCCACTCACATGACCTTCAAGTAACATGAATAGCATCCTGCTCTACAGGATGATGATGCCTGAATGAAGTTATGGGAATTATATAGTTTAGAAAATAGTTTCACGAATCCAGATATACAAGATCAGCTTTCAAAAAACGAAAACACACATACCTGTAACTGCTTAATACTATGCATCTATGTTTATTATCAGAATAAGAAACAGCTCAAGAGCTATGTCATTGATTTTTAGTGCTCTACCACAAGACTGTCACAGGATTACTATTTTCTGCACTAACTTTATATCATTTTATGTTAAATATTTAAGTATAATGTTTTGTTTTAAAATTCAGTGATCACAGCATGTTTAGGTTACAAATAAGCACTGTTTTGTATGATGCACATTGTTTAACAGACTGTAACTTTGAGCTACATCTGTTTCATACAGTTAGCTCCAAAACATTTTTCAGACTATCAGTTATCAAGTTTCTTCACAGGGCAGGATGCACGTATGGCTTCAGCAGTTCCATGGAACAGACTGTGCAATATAATAGTAGTTGTTATACCAGATACGCAGTAATACTCCTGGAACAATTGTAGGGCCAGTACAGCCATCCAGGTAAACATCATGATTAGGAAGATCAGCATTTTCACTTTTTACAAAATCTTTTAAGTACTTGTAGCTGTAATAAGAGGAAGTTGTATAATCGGAAGACAAATAAAAAGCCATAAAATATAATGAATAACTGGTCTTCCAGGAAGCTAGATCATTTCTGACATATAATTTGGCACAAGCTTTGCCTCGGCTAACCACAAACTGAATATATACTAAGTCAACAGCGATGACTACGACTGGAGCTGCTCCACAGGATTCACTCAACTCAGGGCCCCTCATCAGTGCCTTGTACTCCTTACTAGGGGCATACCTGACTTGTATACCAGGATGGATGTCAATATTGGTTTCATAATATCCTGATATACGAGGGTAAACCGAGACCTTGACCAACAACTCATTATCGCTTGCATAGTTATCTTTATAAAGGCCAATCCAGGAGCTCTCGTCCACATGTGGTAGGTATTTCCATTCTAGAGCTGCTTTGCCACTACGAGTAGTTTTAACTGAAAATGTTGTGTTATACCTAAACATATCCTCACAGTCAGTATCAGTGTCAGACTTTTTTGTTCTCTTATTCAGATTTCCACAGCTGAAGGCACTGCATACTTGAAAAGGAGTCTCATAACCCACCTGTTTCAAAAAAGCATCCAGTTCAAGGCTTTTAATATCTGTTATGAAGTTTGGGGAAACCCAGAAAGTTCTGGTTGGATCATAATGATCAGTTATATAGACATTAGTGACATAACTGTTAGAACTTACATAGGCAAATACTATGACCATACGATCTCTGTTTTCATGTGTAGACCAAAATTTAGGCCAGCTTGGTATATTGAAATTCAGATAGTCATAATATTGTCGAATGAAAAATGGCAGATCTATTGAAGATGGCGCTATATAGGAGTTTAATATACCAACTGCATGGTACTCGACTCCAGGTCCTATCTCAGGTAAAGAACGAAGATTCCAGTTGTAATCCCAGTCATTCATTAGACGATAAAAACCAAAGGGCCGAAGATTAGGATTGAAATTTAGAAACATATTTCTTCTACTGTCAAAGCTAATAGCAAAACGGCAAACCCACCAGAGCAGAGCAAAGCTGTGGGAAGGAGGAAAGTATCCAGCTGCAAGCTCCTGCTTGAGCAGTTCAGTGGTGTTGATCTGCAGAAGTGGGTCAGCTGTTGTTCTGCTGATCATGCAAAAAACTCCAATGCCAACTAAGTTGATGAGTATCATTGTAGACCCTGTAAGACATTAAGTAGATGAAAATGATTAGGTTCATAATCATAAACAGCACAATTGATGGAGATGTTTGAGAGAGCAAACCACCATTCCTTAACAAAAACCTCATTGTGCAAGCCTGCAAATTCATTACTGAGTAAAAACAGTTTAAACCAGTGAACAGTATATCATCTAAAAAGCCTGACAGAAGAATTCATATAATATATTATACCTTATCTGTTATATACATGAAGACTGCATCAGCCTGTGAACTTTTATGTGCCTGTCTTTGAATGCAGCTGTAATAATATATCTAAACTGAGGAATTGTTGAGGATTGGCATAATGGTTAAGGTGTTTATCTTATAGACACAAGGTACAGTGTTTGATTTTCACCTTTGGGAAGTATGGTTAGGCTTAAAGAGATCCCCTGGGGTTGTTAGTCTAAGAATAGCCCATGAACCTATGAGGAAAAAATAGACTTTGTTCTTTATTTATTTGTTTG
This sequence comes from Protopterus annectens, assembly GCF_019279795.1. NCBI lineage: Eukaryota > Metazoa > Chordata > Ceratodontiformes > Protopteridae > Protopterus > Protopterus annectens. The sequence continues at coordinate 233,931,782 of NC_056750.1, forward strand.
TTAAGCCCACAATATACAAGTTCCTGGGTGACCCAGGAGCACTGTCTGGCTAGTGAATAAGGGAGTATAGTGACTAGCTAGAGCAGTGGACAAGAGAAAAGGTCTTGAGACCGATAGGAGGATGGAAGGAGACTTACTAGACAAAGCAGCTTTGTGCTAGAAACAGACTCCACCGTAACCAAGAAGGAATAGTGGTGCTGTGAAATGTATTGGAAAGGTATGTCTGAATGATTGCATCCTTAAACTATAATGGAATGGAGGAGTAGGAACAGGTATGTAGCCAGATATTAGAAAGACGTAAAAAAGACAGCAAACATAGCTAAGGAACAAACAAGGGTGATGTGGTCTGTTCTAGTGGTTAAGGCAGACGAATGGAAGAATGCTGGTGGACTGATATTGTGTATTGGCCCTGAGACACATCAAGGGAGGATGAGAGTCTGGAGGAGACAATAAAGAAATGTGATCAGTGGAATATGACTAGAGTTGTGAAGATTTTAAGTCTACAGGTCTAAGTAGACAGGAGAATCCTGAGCTTCATGGGTAAAGAAGGAGTAGGTGTTGTTTGTGGTCTTAAACCATGATGTTTTGTCAGTTGATGCAGGAACAGAATTCTAGATGCATTCTTAAATGAGGTGGAAGATACTAGGGATGTCCAGATGATGGCACCATTTGTGGTCAGCAAATATACAAGCTGAAAGATAGCAGAAGAGGAGGTTAAGAGATGAGCAAAGGCTTCTTCGGGACATAGCTGAAATAAGGATGGAAAAGAATGGACACTCCTGAAGCTAAGGAAAGATGGTAGGGAGCTCACAGAAGACTAAGAAGACTGAGAAAAGCAGAAATAACTAAGGAATGCTTCACTCCAGTCTTTATGAAAAAAAAGGCAAGGTGAGGATGGCATGGTTAAAGTAAGATAGAGTGGAGAACTATGAACAGATGCTAAGAGAGAAAAGGAGGATGCTGATAGGAAACTGGCTTCCTTAAGTAAGACTAAAGCACAGAAAACATATGGGCTGCCTCCCAGGTCCCAGAGGAGATTGTGCATGTACAGGTAGATCCCAGGAAATAGGTTTTAAACATTGAATTTAATATTACAGAAGTGTTTGAGGACTGTGGAGCAGCATGTGTAACATGGCTGTAGAAGGTGGGAGCAGAAGAAAATCCATGTAACCACAGGCCTAACAGCAGGATTATGCAAAGACATGGAAAGAATCCTGTAAGAAAGGATGGCCCCTTTTCTAGAGAACATCACTAGGTAGGACAAGACTCAACAATGGTTTAAGAACAGAAGAAGCTGTCAGTTGTATCTGATCCAGTTTTATACAGCTTTTCTGGAAATCTAGACAAAGGAGTGCAGATAGTCTTGATCTATCTGGATTTCATGGATCTCTTTGAGTAGACCCCACATAAGCAGCTGTTACTACAATTAGAAAGATTGTAGGTAGGATCAAGACTGACCAATTAGATCATTAAATGGTATGACAGTGGGATGTGATCGAGATGATCTCTGGAATAATGCAGGAGATGGGTTTTGAGTCCATTGTGTGCATTTCAGATGAACTGATAAAAAACCTGATTACATAATGGACAAAATTCTCTCCTAGTGCCTTTACCAAAAAGCTTTTAGGGGTACTTGTATGAAGACTTTGGGTTGAGTGGTTAGGAGGAAATTATGTCTGTTATATAAAAAGTTTTTTTTTATCTGCCCATTTTGCTGTTTTTTTTAATAGTTTTATATTTTAAAGTTGGTTTAAATGTGAGGGACTGAAGAACAGGACCAACCTCTTGAATGACATAAAGTTAGATGCAGCACTAGAGGGAGAGGAAAACAGTCTAAGGAAAGAACTGGAAAGATTGGCTGAGTGGGAAGAAAGGTGGCAGTTAAGGTATACTTCAAGCATATTTATTGCACCTGAGTCACAACAGCCCTGATGTGAAGTATCACCTGGGTGGAATGGAGCTGATAGAAGCAAGACAGAAGAAGAATCTGGTAAAATAGATCACACTTACCTGGACCAGGTCTCCTGTAGGTGGTTCTGCACTATTAGATCACTGTTCACATACTTACTGTCACTTTTCACAAAATGGCAATTACCCAAACTCCCACATGCTCGATCCTACTACACCCATACATATGCCTGCCAAGTACACTAACCTTTACACTAAAAGTCCAACCTGCTGCCTATCCATAATGTCATTCCTTGCTTCCTAACCCTCATCCTCAATTTTCCACTTGTTCTATAATAGAAATTCTGGCGTTCATTAAACAACTGAACACAAGCAAAGTACGAGAACGGCAACCGCTATGTAGTCTTGAGACAAGAACAGGCACCTGTACTTGTCTCAAGACTACATAGCGGTTGGTGTTCTCGTACTTTGCTTGTGTTCAGTTGTTCTATAACGCTAATCCAAAACTCCACCCCTAAACCGAATTCCAAACCTTTCTCCCCAATCCTAAAATGCCCAGTCTCTGCCTAACCCTAATCCTAAACCCTGGCCCCTAGCTCTAACTTTAAAACTCTCATTTGCTTCTTAACCCTAATCTCAAACTACATTCCCTAAACCTAAATGTACCATGGAGAGATGAAAAGTCAGCAAGCAAAGGAGAGTACTAGTGCTAAAACTGAATTCATCCGCAAGTCTTGGTGAGTACCTTCATGATGTGGACCCTGTTTTCACAAAATCCCATCAAGGCAACACTGATATATAGACTATATTTATATGTGTCTATATCATATTATACTGCACAATGAAAAGAGCAAACGCTCTATCATCAAACCGATAATATCAAAATAACAAAAAAGCGAACACATGTAACAGCAATTTTTTTCCCAGGGAAAAAAAAATTCACTGCTTCACAAAAAAAAAAAAAAGTTTAAACACAAAATGAAGTTGGGGGCTACAGCCCCCCCACCCCCAATGTGGGGGGCTGTGCTAACCCACCCCCCCTACTTAAATATACCAACTCCAAGATCGCACCATAGTGGAGGAAATAGCAAAGTCCCAAAGCCGGCCCACCGATTTTTTTCCCTGGGAAAAAAAATCGATGTTCCATGACTTCACTTTTTTCTCCTTTTGACATTATTAGATCGATGAAAGAGCATTCGCTCTTTTCATTGTCCAATAATGTGATATAGACCCTATTTATATAGCATATATCATGGACAGAAGTAGGTTAAAAACTAATAAAGATAGCTGAGTGCACAAGACCCAGGATAAAAAAGTGCCCAATTCTGGTAGGCACACTGCTGCCAGGACTGGAAAAGATGACAGTGTAGAATCCTCAAAATATGGAAACATTCCTACAATGGGGCTAGCCCCCCCCCCCCCTGTTGTAGAAGGAAGTAGCAGTCCACAAAAATCACAAAAACTGATAGGCCAAAGAAGAGCCATAAAGACGATAAAGTGAACAATTGAGGATAAGAAAGAAATTATGTATTGTTATGCAAAAAGCCCAGAATTTCCAGACATGATATACAAAATAATTAAGACAGAAATTAGAGGAAAGAAAAATACTTCCACAAGAAAAACTGTCAGAAGCTTCAAATGAAAAATTGTGTTCATTAATACAACAGATTTCTGAAAAACAGTAGATGAAGAAACCTTGATCTGTTTGGAAAAAGAAGCATCTGAGGAAGTGTGAAAATATAAACAACAAAACCAAGAGATATTTGAAAAGTATAAAAAAGAAATATGGACATGGGAAAGAGAGATTTGATATGGTGCAATATTTATGCAAAGGAGAAAGCCAACTTAATCAATATAAAAAAGGCAGCCCCAAAGATATTTGAAGAGAAATACAGGCAAAGACATCTGGATATGGACAATTTTACAAAAAGATAATATCACAAAGAGGGAATGTAGAAAAGAAGATCAGTAAAGCAGAATTTAAAAAAATATAAGCTGAAGTTATGGAGAGCCTGCGAAGTGAAGGATTTGATGTAGAAGGTCTGCAGGATGGATCCCCTAAAGCAGGGAGAAACAGGAAGATCAGGAAACATCTGAAGAAGAAATATGGACATGGGAAATAAAAAGAGATTTAATGTGGTGCAATATTTTTGCAAAAGAGAAAGCAAAACTAACTAATACAAAAACAGCAGCACCAAAGATATTTAAAGAGAAATACAGGCAAAGGAATCCAGACATGGAAAACTTTACAATACAAAAAATAAGAAGACAAAGAGGAAAAGTAGAAAAGGAGATTAGTAATGGAGAAGTTAAAGAAATAGAAACTGAGGTTATGGAGTACCTGCAAAGTAAAGGATTTAGTGTAGAAAATCTAATTCAGAAAGCGCCACAACAGAATAGAGGAACAGATATTCAAGTTAAGGGGAAACCAGTGGAACAGGAAGCAATTGGTCAGGTGCCATATGAAGATATTTGGAGCCTTCCACAGCAAATCAGTATAAAAGTTCACTTTACGCTAGACAGCAAGGGAAGGAATAGGAAACCGTGGAAAATCTGATGCGGTCAGTGGTGAGAGTGGCCAAAAAACATTGGAAACATGAGCCACAAAGCATCATAGAAAATGAAGAAGTCTATATCACATGGGATCATCCATTACCAACAGTTCAAAAGAAAGATGCTAGAAAACCAGATATAGTGGTCCAAGAAAAGAAGACAAGAGTAGCATTGATCATTGAAATTGCCACACCCAGTGACTACAGTGTATTGCGTACAGAGAGACACAAAGTAAAAAAATATCAGGATCTGCTGGCAGAAATGAGAGCAATGTGGAAGAAAGATACCCAGACAGTTCCAATAGTAGTAGGAGCAACAGGTCGTATAAAAAAGAATTTACAGTCATATTTCGATATGTTACCGATCCATGTAACTCCATACGAACTGCAGAAGGAGCCATTACTGGGCACATTGCAGGTGCTGTGAAGAGCACTACTGGCTGACATCAAAGATTGAAACAATATTAATTTTATGAACTTTAATCGTACTTTGACTTAGGAATGGGGTCCATTCCCGTCATAGTATTATAAACCCAAAAGTCTTGGAGAAATTAAAAGATTGATACCACTTGCTCCCTAAACCTAATCCCACACTTGACTCTCTAAATTTAAAACTCCCAGACACTCCCTAACCCCTACCTCAAATCCTGCTTCCTAATCCAAAAACTTCTAACTCCTTTCTAACCCTAGTCCCAAACTGAACAGTAAGCCCCCCTCACTACAACTCATTCACTCAGTCTCCCCAGCTGCTGTACATGTCTTACTTGTCTTTTGGAGTGGCAGTCCATGTGACCTGTCTCAAATAAAGTACCCACCTGTGAGGCTGTGATTTGTGAGCAGCTGGGGCTAAACCTTATGAAGTAGACCCAGCTGGACCGTCAGGACAGAGTGAAAGGGCAATATAAGCAGCCAACATAAGACTGGGATACATCTTTAGGGAGATAAAGCTTCTTATCTGCACAGCCCTGGTCATGCCACACCTTGAGTATTGTGTGCAGTTCTAGAAGCTGTACAAGTAATGGAACTGAAAGCAGTCTGGAGATAAAATAACAGATAGAAGGACAAGGATGTGACCAGATATGGGAGGAGTTGGAGCACTTCTTGCTAGAGACCAGGAAATACAGGAAAACTTCTTAGGGGTGCACAACACTATGCCAGGAAGATATCAAGTGATCTTCTGACAGTAAAGACAGATGCTGTGAGAGAGTTTAAAAGAAGAAGATTATCGAGACCAACAACCCCTTTAATACATGAAAGTACTTTATGGAGAGGCTTGCAGGCCTGTGTAATGGACTATTGAAGTGGGTGATTGAAAGAAAATTCACCAAAACATTTAAACAGGTATGGGACATGTGGAGAAAGGATGAGAGAGGAAGGCAGAAATAAAGGGAAGTTAAAATGGCAAATACAGTCAGAGCAGACTAGATAGAATTACTGTCTACTCTCTGGCTATCAAGCAAATGTAATGTGATATAAAGAGATATGATTATTAGCATCACAGAATTTTTCAAACAAGTGCAGAGTCAGGCATACTCTGTGTACTCGGCACGTTTTTGCTCTTTAATATCTCTCAGAAACATTTACAGAGGTTAGGGAAAGTCAACAGATGTCTTGCAGATTTCTCAGTACTACATTTTCAGTTACTTGTTGTTTGTCTTTTTGGCTTTTCCCGGTTAGGGGTCACCGCAGTGGAACTCCGGTCCGCTAATGATTGGCAGTCGATTTTTATGGTGCCGGGTTGCCAGCCCAATGCCCAACCTTCAGTGAAGGCATGCCCATTCACGCATGTCTTTCGGAGGCCACTCGATCGCGGGAGGATATGCAGACTCCACACAGAAGGCACTCCAACCAAGAATCGAACAGGAGAACCTCTTGCTGTGAGGAAACAATGCGCTACATTTTCAGTTACTAAATATACCATAAGTCCACACTCTTGCTGGGTCTGCTATTTGGACTGATGTAAGGATTTTATCAAACTTTAGGGCAATTAGGGGAATTCCATTGTTATCTTGCTTGTGTTGCGTGGAGACAGACTACTGACACTTTGACGGGAGTTTTGTTGTTGAGTCTGATGTCAGTGGCTTTAGAACGTCAGAGTACTAAAATGAAAGTGAATGTCTACATTTAAATGTGGGCAGTGCTAAATGCTATGAGCCTTTGTGAAGGTGACGTTGTGAACTGTTGTATACTACCAATAATGTTTTAACGTGGTACTTTTATTCATCTGACATGGTTCTTACATGGCTAACAAGTCAGTGTGCCAAAATATTTAAAATCTCTAACAGCAGTGACTATAGTAGTGCCAGCTCCTTAGGTAAACTGAAGCTATTCCCACATCTACTTTCCTTATTGGCCTTTCAAGTACCATGTAACTGACAGGTACTTCAACATATTAATCATGTTAAATCTGTTCCATCATTTAACTGGGATTGATACCCTGGTTCTAGTATGTTGCTGATTTTGTCCCCTGCCTTAGGTGGGTGTTGGCACAACCCTGCTCTCCCTTACACCACCACTAGTTTTGCATATTTTTTACAGGGAGACTGGTCTGACCTAATTGTGTGTTTTTGAGTTACACCTATTCTAATTACATCAGTATCATGGTTAACTATCATTGACTCGACATACAGGCAGTCCAGTCCACCTGCAATACTCCCACATTGAGAACAACCAGATGATGAAAAACATTACTGATTGACCAAACTTGTCCCCTTTCTGGACCCATGGAAATGTTTCTTTCTGGGTCTAGAGTGGTAGGGAGTTTGAGAGTTTGGTGTTAGTGTTCAGTATACTGGTATGCAGCATTTCTGCTTTTGCAGAACAGTTTCAGGCATTGGTTGACTTGACCATCTGCGTGTCGAGTAAATGATAGTAAACCAATTACTCACCTTAATTTTAAAGAACCTTTTATTTTCTCATGTATAGGTTTAATCACTTTATTGGGTATTTATATACTTTTATTTATTTATTTAATTTAATAATCGGTGTAGAGCACTGATTCAAAATGGACCTATTTGAGTCTCAGTCCAGACAAATATAAATGAGCAGACAAGCAAGTTAACAAGAAGTATTATAAATACAAACAAAATGTTGTACGAAGATAGTAATAAGTCAATTACAGTAATAATAAAGTACACCAGTTACCAACATGGGCAACTGGTGTTTCACACCAGAGGTCAATTCCTCGGTCAGATCCGACCACAAGCAAATCACCCTAGACATTTACATCCCACCCCCACCCCCCATTAGGGAAACCACTGTAAAAAAATTTTCCAAAGACAACTTCACGCTTCTTAAGACAGAAGTGGCAAACTTTACGACACCCATGCTGACGGAAAGTAGAGGTACGACTGCTGAATTCTATACAAATGCACTTTATAAGCACTCACAAGAGTGCATGGATTGCGCAATCTCTAACAGAACCAAGATGCTATCCACCAAAAAAAGAAGCAAATCTGGTGGTCCCCTGCCATAAACAAACTCTACAACAGAAGAAAGAAACTGTTGCAAAAAGAGTAAAATTCCATGATTAGAGGAACTCCGTGGTCAGCCTCAGTAAGAAGCTGTGATCCCTCATAAAATCCTCCAAAGCTAGTTATGAAAACAAAATCGCCACTGATTCTAAAGACAACCACAAAGCATTCTATAGCTATGTCACGAATCTCAATGGCAACACTCAGATCTGCTCTGAGTTACAACACGATGGCATTACATATACAGAACCAACTGATATTGCCGGCATCCTGGCAGATAAGTTCAGTGCTAACTTTACCCTTCTCTCACCCCTCTAAAGGGCCCATCTCTATACTGAAAGAATGCAAAGTTCCTGTAATCACGGCTGCACAGGTAAAAAACACACTCTCCAAAGCCAAGAACACAGCATCCATGGGACCTGACAACATCCCAGGCTGCATTCTACATGAACAACAGAATGAATTGGCACCCCACCTAAGTACCATGTTCAATTACAGCCCCACCTCAGGCTTTGTGCCCACTGAATGGCACACAGAAAAAGTTATCTCGCTCCACAAAGAGGGAGCCACCACTGACCCCAGGAACTACCGCCCCATTAGCCTGACGAGCCTGGTCTTCAAGGCTATGGAATGTATCATCATGGAACTTATAAACAATGACATTGGTCATCTCCAGACTCTGGACCCTACCCAGTTCAGGTTTGTAAAAGGCAGATCATGTCTCCTAAGCCTGATAGACTTCTTTTGAAGCGGTCACCAAAGCCGTAGATGAGGGTAAGGCGGTTCACACAGCCTATCTAGATCTCGCCAAGGCTTTCGATACCATCCCCCACTCTGGAATTATAGATAAACTCACTAAACTAGGTATAAATCCCTATGTCACAAGATTGGACAAACAGGCTCACAGACAGAACCCACACTGTGAAGGTAGCAGATTCTAAATCCAACTTCATACCAGTGACAAGTGGAGTACCACAGGGTTCAGTCATAGGTTCTCTCCTGTTTGAGATCTACTTCTCTGAAGTGCAGGCTAACACAGAAAGTCTTTGGCTAACAAAGTTCACAGATGACTGCAAACTAGGAGCCATAATCAAAACCCCTAACGATGTGGACATCCTACAAAATGGCCTCACTGAGACAGATGCCTGGTGTCAAAGCCATGGCCTCAAGCTCAATGCCAAAAAGTGCATTGTCATCCCTTTTGGTAAAAACTCTGTACCCATGAACTACCACATAGGCGATAGTCTACTTAACACCAAAAGTGTGATAAGAGACCTTGAGACACAGGTGGACAGTAGTCTCTCCTTTGATAATCACATCGCCACAGTAGTCAGGAAATCATTCTACATGGCACACCTCATCACAAAAGGTTTCTCATCCAGGAAAAAAGAGGTCATTGTTCCCTTCTAGTCATCACTCATTAAACCCATTATAGAGTACAATGCCCCTTTTGGTATGTACCTCACAAGACATCTACAACTGAAAAGGCCACAGAAATACCTCACAAAGAGGATTACCAGCCTCAAATAGATGCCCTATGCAGACCGTCTCAAAAAACTCCAGCTTTACTCTGTCACATATCACCTACTCAGAGGCGATCTCTGCCTAACATACAAAGCTATGTCAAATCCAGAGCTGTTGGACATGCTCCACTTAAAGAAATCCCAATCCCTCCAAGCTACACACTCTAGGGACCTAAACCTTGCCACCACAATAAACAGAACATGCTGGAGGGATAGATTCCTGTCCCAGAGACTTCCCATACTCTGGAACAAACAACCTATCTATATCAAACAAAGCTCCTCATTAGCACTCTTCAAGAAAAATCTTGATGATTGGATGGGAGATAGAAAATTCACCCCGGGATCACTTCTGTGGATCTGCTTGACAGGGGCACAGGAAAATAATTTTCTTGGGTGGCAAAAGCCAGTGTACCATTGGGCTAGGCTTATATAGGCTCTAGGGCCAATAGCCTAGTACCTACCTATGAACACAGTACAGGGTATAATAGGAAGGGGTGGCTAGAGTAAGCAGAGAAGAAGAAGAGTGAAATAGTGACAGCATGAAGCACAAAGTATGAAATATAGCAAAAGCAAGTTAAGCGCACGCATCAGTTAACTATATACAATATATATACAATGTGGAAGAGGTCACATTTTAGTGCAGAAAAGTAATGTGAGGAAGACAAAGGTGCCTGACTGGAGAAGGAGAGAGTGGGGAATTAGATGATGTGTCCAGAGGGAAAGCTTGTGCAAATTGACTCAGACTTAAGATGATCTTTAAGCTGAGCATGGAATGAGGGGTACAAGATAAGGTCTTTAAGATTAATAGGGAGGGGATCCCAGAGTTCGGGGCCTCGGATGGAGAAGGTATGGTTAGTGCTGGTTCTGAGACACTGAAGACGTGGACCAGAGTGGTTAAGACTTCCTAGATAGTAACTTGGTGGTCACCTGAAGTGGCTGGAGGCAAGGGAATGACAGGAGTGTTCTTTGAAGAGCTTGTAGAGATGGAATGCAACAAGCAGGTTGGCACGTTATTGAACAGGTAGCCAGTTTGCTTTATTAACCATGATAAAAATATGTTCATTTTTAGGGGCGAGGATAATGAAACATCAGACAAAGTTGGTTATAGTTTGGATGGTGGAACAGTTTTTTTCCTTGGATGCTGCTGCAACCAGTGGAGTCCATATTCAAGCTGTGCTAGTAGAATGCCTTTTCCTGTGGCATTCTTGGTTGGTCTGGAGAGAAAGAAGGACATTTTATAGGAACAAAATAAGAGGGAATTATTTAAAAAAATAGGAAGAAATTAATTTTCTTCTGTACTTTTTCTAGGTGAAGGTAAAAGTTCAATGTGGGACAAAGATATATGAAGGAGATGACTTGATCAACGGGGTTGTCAAGATTGTCATGGATTAAGTGATTGAGAGTGTTTCTGTCATTTAGGGAAGGTACCAAACAGCACTGCTTTATTTTGTAAGTATTCAGCATTAAGCAATTTCATAAGAGAAAGGAAGTCAGATTTTAGTTGTTGCATGGCTAAGGAGATCAGGTTTGAGTGAAATAAGATCATATCATCAGCATAATGTAAGGGGGGGGACAGAGAGAGGGGTGCAAGAGGTCAAGTAGTACTTAATTAATGAAAGTGGGAAAAAAAGGGAGCCAGAATGGAGCCCTGAGGGACTCCGTTAGGGAGAGAAGTGGAAGCAGAGAAGGTTTCTGAAACTGAACAGGGAAGTACTGATTGGAAAGAATTTTTAAACCAGCGAGTTGTATTTGGGCTAATTCCAGTTTCAGTTAGGTGATTTAATGCAGTGTTATGATCAACCAGATCAAAAGCTCTGGTGAGGTCAATAAAGCTGGCTCCAGTGATGAGGCCTCTGTCCATTGCTAGGAAGATATCAGTAATTGTCCAGAGTGCTGTAGACATGCTCCTACCAGCCCTAAAGTCATGCTGTTTTGAGGATAGTAGATATTGGGAAATGTAAGGGGGGAGTTGATTGTAAACTAATGTTTCAAGGAGTTTACTGATTATGGGCCAAATGGAGATAGGATGGAAGTCAGTGGTGTGGGATGGGTTAGTTTTTTGAGGAGAAGGGTTTAACACTGGATGTTTTCCAGATATCAGGCGTGATGTTTTGAATTAGGCAGTGATTGTAAATGTGAGGAAGGGGTGGGACTATAAAGTCCTTACACAGGAATAAGAACCATGGGAGAAGATTGTGAGGTTAAGCAGGTTTGTCAGACTTTAGTTCTTCAAGTAATAGTACTAGGCATTTATCCTTCATCACTTTGAAATGGAAAGTGGAAATACAGTGGGGGAGAAGTTTAAGGAAGAGGAGGGGTTATTAGTGGAATCAGGGAAGTGTACCAAAATGGAGGCTAAAATCAGTGGCTATGAGGTGAAATGAGGAGCAGTCAGTGTTAGCTGGATTAATACTGCCTGTTAGTTTGTTGACTACTGCCTAGAATTTTTAGGTGAGTTAATAAGAGATGATTGATGCTTTTTCATAATGTGACTTTTATGTTGCCAGATTCCCTATTTAGCTAGATTTCTTAGCTTAGTATCGTGTTGCCTGGAGGTCAGACATTGTCTCTGAGACTAAAGAGGCATTTCATTAGTATTTGAGCCACGTGTTTTTGGGGATTTATTGACCCATGTGATTTTAGGAAAGAGTGAGCTGTGGAAGTTAGTGAGAATGTGTGAGAAGAATGCTGCAGTGGTTAGAATAATAAGAAGAGAGAAAATATTTATGTATTTATTTACATTTGTTTACCAGGAAATTCTGACTGAATGCAGGTCCTTTTTCAGCGGATGCCCGGGTAGAAAAGCTCCAGATCATGTACATGATAGAGGTACAAAGTTGCATCAATAGTAAACAACATTGCAGGTTGTTGGCTTTAACACAGTAACAAGATCTTGATTATCAACAGTATATACAGTAAATGTTGCAAGTTAAGATAGCTTCTTGTTGTTTATAATATTAGTAACAAAGTTGTCAGACAAGATTTTAAAGTATGTAAAGACAACTAGCTAATTCTGACTGTGGTTAGTAGTGGCGGTAGTATAGTCGGGTTAAGAGTCTAGGTGGGGGGGGGTGTTAGCCTGGATTAGAACAAGGACAAAGCCAGTGCAGATTTAAGTGGAATTTGAAAGCAGTCTTGAAAAGGCTGCTGGAAGGTAGAGTAGTTATAGAGGGTGGAAGATTGTTCCAAAGTTTAGGTATGGTACATGAAAATATGGCTTCTCCTGCTGAGATTTTGGGTTTGATAACAGTGAGTTGATTTTTGTTGTTTGATCTTTGGGGCTTAGTGGGGTGACAGGGCTGGAGAAGGGTTTGAAGGGAAGGGATGTTATGGGGGTGGTTAATAAGTTTATGAGCGAGGGAGAGTTGATTAAAGTGAAGGAGTTGTGGGAGTTCTAGCCAGTTTAGTTCTTTAAGGGAGATCCAATGATGGCTGCGGTAGGAGGTTCCAGTGGCAAATTTAGCAATGTTGTTGTAACAAGCATCCAGCTTGTGTAGGTCTGTCTGTCTAAGGTTGGTAAGTATGGGGGATGCATAGAGCAGGGTGGAGATTAGCTGGGAATTGGCTATGGAGATTCTAGCTGCCTTGGTTAGTAATACAAATAGTAGACCAGTCTAATGAGGCTAGAATTGTCTTTAATTTCAGAATTCCAAAAACAAATGACCAGGTGGCAAAATCACTTGTGAGAAGGCTTTATTGATATATATATATATATATATATATATATATATATATATATATATATATAGTTAAGCATTTTTTTTTATCTATCGTAAAACATAGACATTTTCAGACCTGTAAAATAGAACAAATAAAGAAAAGAAAGTTAAAAACTTTGACTCATACAAATCCACACTTAAAAAACAATCAGTTACAATGAGGCCAAAGCCTGCCAAATAATTTAAAGGTACAGTACATTATCAAAGTCTCATAGCTCAGTTATAAAAAAGCATTAAAACGAAATGCAAAATGAATATTAAACAGATGACAAAAAATAACGAGAAAAAAATACTGCAATTTGGATGCTCTAAACTTTAATTCACCAGTAATAGATATGGCATCATTAAGGCCAGGTGAATTAGATGCATCCAGCCGTAACTGCCATAACATCTCCTTATGTAGCAGCTGGTTTTTGTCAGTCACTACCATAAACAGAAGGGTTGGTTTTCTCTAAAATAAAAAACTTAATAAAATTCCTGCAGGAAACAGCATACCTGGTAAGGACACTTTTGTTGTCCTTTTTAACAGTACTGTAGATATGCTGGTAAATTATTTTAAGGGCATTATTCATTTTCCCAACATAAAATGCCTGACACGAACAGCATCTAACTAAATATACAACCCACTCAGAAAGGCAGCTGTAACTACATTTGCTCATCCATTTCTGCAAAGTAGCAAATAATTCACCTCCAAGGTCTGTATCAATGTAAGAACACTGATTGCATTGGCCAGATTTAAAAGTGTTACAAGAACCATTGTAAGATGTTCTTTCTGGTCTCTCTAAAATAGCCTTAATATTAGGTTTATTTTTAAATGTAAAGGATGAGGGTACTTCAAAATGAGATTTGAGATTATCATCACACGGTAAAATGGACCAATTTCTATGTAAAATATTTTTAATATCACCAGCATCTAAAAATAATGAAAAATCATATTATTTCAATAATAGCTACCCTGTGTCAAACGACTAACCTTGTTACTGTCATCACTTGTTCAGAACTCCGAAACCCTTTGATAACAATGGGGTTCATGAAAGATCTGTGTATAAAAGTTGTCAGCTATTGTTTCTGGGTAACCCCATTCCAGGAGCATGGCTATTCAGCTTATTGAATTGATCAATGCATTCTTTATCATCAGAGGTTAATCTAGAGACTCTGATAAACTGGCTCTTCACAACACTTTCTCACAAGTCATTTTGGCACCCGGTCCTTTATTTTTGGAATTCACTGGTTTTGTTATATTTCAGAGTGGGTTGCTTGCTTAGTGTGTTGTAGTATTATTTAATTTGAAAAAGTTGGTTTGGGATTTGTTCCAGAACGATATGAGGGAGAGAGGAATTTTATTTATGTGGTAAAGATATTGAAGCTGATTGGACAATGGTCACTGAAGGAAGGGAGTAAATGAGAATTTAAGAAATAATCTTAGGAATAATAGTAATAATAAAGATCCAGAAGTGAGTGATGGAAAGAGTTAGGGTTTGGTCTGGTGGGCTCAGTGACCAGTTGTGCGAGTTTGAATTCATTAAGGATTTCCAAGATGATGTACTGATTAGGACCAAGAAAGGTGATCTTGAAGTCCCCTATTAGGATGAAGTTTTTGAGATTTTTTTTTATTGAGGAGGTAATTTCAAGCAGACAAATTTTGAATTTGGCTAAAGAGGCAGGAAGGTGGAAGTAAATGACAGCAAGTTGAATAGAAAGGTTGTCATGGGAACGCACATGAAGTAGCCAGTTAGGAAGAGAGTCTGAGGTATTGTTGCTTTGAGCGAAGAGTTGGACATTTAAATTGGATTTAAAAAGCAGTACTGTTCCAGCGCCAGATCTAGAACCAGAAAGATAATAGTTGTACCCAGGGAAGAAGTAGTGGATGGAAGGATCAGTGGGTTTGAACTACAATTCTGCTACAGCAATGTGGTCAGGGTGGCAGAGGGTGAAAAAGTTGCTTAGTTGGTTTGTTTTGTTCTTGATACTATGGGTGTAAATTAAGACAAGATGAAAGAGATGGGCCTGGGTTAGGGTCGATGTTGCTGCATAGATGCAGCTGAAGTATTATAGGGGTGAACTTATACAGGCATCTGTGTAGTTTAAGGGAGTGTCTTTGTGAGGGATGGGGTGGTATTATAAGCAAGTGAGAGTGGATTTAACATGCAATGAAAAATGTGTAAGGAATAGGCTAAGGTTGCGGGATGTGCCTACTTGGGTATATCAATATGGAAGTTGAATGGAAATTACTATTGTAGGTGAAATAAGAATTGTAAAAGATGTATAAGAGGTGTATTTCCACTCAGTAGTGGAGGAAACCCTATAGTTGTGTGTAGAAGAGTAAGACAAGATTAGCAGAAGAGGGTAACGTGAGAT